>NC_056464.1:16797286-17097286 GCF_008729295.1 Plectropomus leopardus | reverse complement strand
ACAAATGTGGCTGAGAGCGGATGGACAGTTTGATGGATATATTCTTTGGTTCTAAGACGATGTACGTTAAAGCTACATTACGTCAGCTAACATACAGGAAACACATTAGCCATAATTTCACTGAGGGTTAACCCGAGAAGTTTACTGTAACAATTACTTTCATTACACACAACACAATTTCATGGCTGTTCCAAAACTTTCAACGACTTCTACTATTCCCACGACTTCTCCAAGCCTGGAAAGCAAGATTGTAAAATTCCATGAGATTTCCAGGTTTTCCATGACCGTGGGAACCCTGACAGGATGTTTGGGAGTCAGGTCCACTATTTCCACAATGACTAAAAATGACTAACCCTGTTCCTCATAAGGATCATTGGGGTCATCTGCGATGAGCTCAGCGTTGCTGGGTGCCTCATGGTCCTCCTTGGTCACAAAGATGATGCGATCTTTGCCTTAAATGACAAAAAACACAAAACAACATCACAGGTCAACATGAAGCTAAAGCATAAAACGTGGTCCTGAAAGAAATACCTGCAATATCTGGTTGACAGTGACCCCTGGGGGCCACTTTAACAGTCGCTCTAACATGAGTTGACCTGCTCTGTGTTTAATAGCTCTGACAGTAACCAGCAGGACCGCAGTTAGCCGTTTCTCCCAGTATTACTTTACTGTATATTAAGTATCTCCCACGCTATACCTAATGATAACCCTTTACCACTGCTGAGGGCTTCCTCGCAGCTAGCCATGCAGCTAACCTGCAGTAATCTGCGGTAAACTAACGCTGTTTCTGGAGGGTTAGCCTAACGTTAGCATGGAGGCTCGCTCGGTGACATTGCCCAGCCGAGGAGTGAAAATGAATGAAACAAGACTAAATTTACCCTCCTGCCTGCAGTACGACATGTCTGCCGCTGTTTTAGTCCGTCGAGCCTCGCCGTCTGTGTTAAAGGATGACCGGTGTGAGAGGAATTACTTAACAATTGCAAGGATCTCATTTGACAAGCTACCCGGCGTCCGACAGCCTCTGACCTGAGTCACATGCGGGCGCACGATAATGACGTCACCCGGTATTTTTAAATAAATAAATAAAATAACCATCGTTAATATAGGTTTTCTATTTAAGTAAGCACAAAAATAACAGCAAAAATATTTCTTCTAACTCAATTTCAAAATTATAATAATTTAATAATAATAATTCTAAAATTATCTTCCAAATAGTTTTTTTCCTCAAATGAAATTAAACTGCACATACGATCTTTAAAACTGATAAAAGGAATCAAAGCACAAACGCTGTATAATTAGAAAATTATTAGATAAATTGATGTATAATTAGAAAAAAATCCCTCTGTATCAGATGACTAAGTTAATCTACATTTCCTCTTAAGTATTAATCTATTTATTTTAATATTATTAACATTATTACCCCCCCCCCCCTTTTTTTTTTTTGTTTAACATTTCCAATCAGAACCTCCAGTTAAAAGCACTTCATTTGTAATCCATTTTCAGTCTTGTTTTGTAAGATGTTTACATTTGTTTACTATTCTCACTTGGCAATTTCTTTGTACTTTCTGCAGTTAATGAATGTTGTCATACTTGTCGCTGTCCTGGCCAGCCTCATCAGGCAGCTGGCTGACATGGTAGGATTGTCGGTTTGATTACACTCACCTCGACCTGAAAGGCTATAAAGGCTGGCCCAGGTGATCTCTCTTCCTGTAGCAGACATCCACCCTGCATTGTTGGTTTTGGTTTTGCACTTTCAACACCTCGAAAGCACACCTGACACACATCCATGCCTGGCTTTCACTACTGATTTTGCTGATTTCCACACTCCTTTGTTCATTTTTCAAATGTCTCACTTTAATAAATTACAAATGTTTTTACTAAATCTTGTGTGGACTCCCTACTTGCCACATTCACTGAGCCAATGTGTTATAATCTTCAATAAAAATGTTTTAAAAAGAAGTTTCTATTCTGGTTTTACAATCATATGACCTTGTTTTTCTGTACATACCTACCAAAGCAATCAGACTACACATTTTTTTTTTTTTTTTTTGTTTGTCCATTACATCCCTCAGAAGGGCGATTTATTTCTGCCACACTGCTGTGCATGACAAACTACACGTGATCAGCTCAGACATCCCAAAGTCGAAGAGCTACAAGGATTCAAAATGGTAGACTAAAAAGCAAGTTGAGGGAAAATATATCTTTAAAATATGTTCTTGATGACACAATTAGTTATCCATCAGTGTACTGTCTCATAATTTGTTGTGGTGACTCCCATTCTTCAGATTACAGGATATCTAGAAATATGATGTCGTTACAGGTAACTGGACTTCTGACTAGTCTAGAAGACATTTCTTATGTATCCCTGTTTTCATTGTCATATTATTAAGCAACATTTTATGTGATGGAAGAAGATTGCTGGGTGTGATGTACTGACATACGCAGTTTCAACAGCAAAATCCAACCTTTTAGTGTTATAGGGTATTTTACTATTTGAAGCAAGATTATCTTTAAGACCCTACAGTGACCTCTAAAGTGATTAGTACAATGTACAGCAACTGAATTAAACAATAGCAGATTTGTACAGAGCAATCTGGACTCCAGAGGCTAATGTCAATGCAACAGCCCTAGTTAGTTGATAATCATGTCAGAGCTTGTTGTTATAAGTAATAGTCTATAGTCGTACTGCCCTTTAGTGTCAAATCTAACTTAAACTATAAATAATGAGAGCTACGACCAATCGGTTCCTATGCCACAATAAATTATTCATTATTTGATCCACAAACAGTATCCTGTGGTGGTCGCTGAACATATAAGGACAAAGCACAACGGGAAGGTTATAGTAACAAAAACACAATTTCCAAGTTTTTTGGAAAAAAAATCCTGTTTTTTTTAATAACACAATTATGTCTGTTACATAAAGTAAAAACCAAAATGAAACCCCTTTTCGTCCCTATCAAACCCACCCTCATCCCGACCATCTCGGCAGTATTGTGCAGCGATTCAGTCTGGGAATAAAAGAGCATGATGACACACAGACAAACACTTTCCTTTGAGGACCCAGAGACAGAGGACAAACACTGTGCCCTACTTAAGACCAGAGTGATATAAACATAGTCCATCATTTAAAATATCAAAATAAAGGTAAATAAAAGCCACCAACAGCTTGCCTGAGATTACCAGAAACCTTATCAGGAATACAAGTATATTTTATTTATACTTTTCCTCCTTACTAAAGGCCCCCAGAACCCTCAAGCATGATTGCTACCTTTGATGAACATGGCATGGCTTTCTTTCAACTCCCCCGAAACTTCCAGGCAGTGCTTCCAGCTTGAAATAAGCACTTGCATGTTTTCACCGTCTTATTGTTCCTTGAACATGCTGCAATGAGAACAATGCCTGAGGTAAGTCAAAGACAGCACCCCACACCTGTGTGCTTTTAGGCATTCTTCAGCTGATAAGAGTCAGTGGGGACTTAGGCAGCCTGCGGAGAGATGGGTAACGGCTATTGGGGGAAAAAGGGACTGAGGACACACAATACTATGCTCAGCGCTGGGAGTAACCGAAACGGTTCAGCATTGACATGCTAGAGAGGTAATGGTGGAAAACACAGGTCCCAGCTGCAAAGTGCACTGATTGTGTGAATTGCAAAAAAAATGCAAAATAAAAGAAATGATGGGGAGGTGAATGTTTTGTGTCTGATGTGTGTCAGAAGGTTTCTAGAAGAGCAGTGCTCCCATGCTGCCCACTTCGCTCTGCTCCTTCACAAAGATTTCAAAGTACTGGTAGATGATGGTCACAGCCAAGAGGATTCCTGTACCCGAACCAATAGCACCCAGGAAGTCAGCCATGACAGACAGCCCTCCTATGCAAAGGCCACCGAAGGCAGCAGCTGTGGGGATGTACCTGTGAATCGTAAATTACATAATACATAAATACTCTGGAGAACACCTTTCCATATGCTGCAAGTGACAAACATGAAACCTTAGATTCTGTTTGCTCTGTACCTGTTAAGTTCATGCACCATGGAGGTCTCTCTGTGTCCCCTCATCACCATCTGCTGCTCCTTCAGCTGCTTCGCCACCTGACACACACAACGTGTTACACACAGGTTCATTTCACGCGGGACTGACACAGAGCAAGTTGTAAATGCTTCTTTAAACAGAGACTTACATCTTTGGCAGAGGATCCTGAGACCTCGATCCAGGTCTTGGAGAAGAAGGCGCAGGAGCCGAGCATGAAGACAATGTAGATAACAGCGTGAACCGGGTCGTCCAGGACGGAGCCAAACGACTCTGGAGGAGAAAGGTAGTAGCAGAGGCCACCAACTGGGTAGGCCCGAGCTGGTCCGCCAATTGAGGTGTCCTAAACAAGAAAGATTTTGTTAGTCAGAAGCTCAATGTTCATGGCTGACTAAAGCCCTATCAACAGGTATTTTTGAAAACAGATATTAACCGTCACATTTTGGCCTTTTGTACACAAACAGAGTTTTAGGTCACTAAAACAGAATTTCTGAAAATGCCTTCTAAGTTGCAAAACTTTTTAAACTCCAGTTACTTATATGTGTGGACATGTAAAACCAACCATTCGGGAAACACTGACCTGATTTCCCTGATTCATGCATGGCCTTTGTTGCTTTGTATAATGATTATGCACCAGAAACAATAACAACAATGATGGACGACCGGTTTGTTCACATTTTGTAATTACTGTTTGGTCTAATGACCGCTTCATTGCTGCAACACCTCACAGTCCAACAAACCCGTCTGCTGTGGAAAATGTGATTTGCTCCACCTCAGCGTTGTCTGCAGTTTAAAGTCCAGCAGAAACAATCGTTTTGGTTGAACCAGCAGGTGACTGGACATTTTCCAGAGTGGGATTGTTGTCAATGAGGAGTGAAAGAAAAACTTTCACATCTCCAGAGCATCATTCATATGTTAAAGTGAGCTCCTTTATCTTTATTTTGAAGGGGAGTCAACGCTGGTGAGATCTCCAGTAGGTGTTCTGAAAGAGGTGACATTAGCCTGTACACTTAACTACCTTTGCAACAAGGGAAGACTGCATAAAACAGCTGGCAGCGAGCATGTGAAGTTTTTTTTGTGATCCTAGATATTTTTTAAAACAAAGGTTAGGTGAAAAAAAATCTATTTTTAAAACAGAGGCAGAAAATATCAGTTTTCAGAAATTTCTGTATAGGCTTGGACAGGGGCCACAAAGCAAGACACATAATCTGACTTTAACCTTTTCATTGAAATAACAAAACACTCCTTAATTAATCCCCCTGCTTTTTAGACATATTGCATGGACTGGGTGTTTTGGAGGCAAAGCATCCATTATATATACTTACAGACCAGGTTCCCAGGAGGTTGACAAGGAAATTGCCGCTGAATCGCGTTGAGAGCATTTGAGAAATTACGTAGAGGTTGGAGACCAGGGCAGACTGCAGGATGATGGGGATGTTGGAGGTGTAGAACAGTTTGATGGGGTAGGTGTTGTATTGACCACGGTAGCGTGCTGACTTTATGGGCAGGTCCACCCTGAAGCCCTGGTGAGGTAATAAAGTGCACCAATCAGTAAGATGGTATTTATCCTCCAAATTCCCCCACTGCAGTAACAGCAGGTAAGACAATGGACAGTATTTAAGTGGTGTTGCCAGCTCACCTGGAAGTATATGACCACTGCAAACACAAAAACGGTGGCGATGAGGTTCATGAGGTTAGGCAGGTTTTGTCTGTAGAAGGCCTCTCTCAGGGCGCGCACCTTGTCCGTGCGGGTGGCCAGAAGATGAAAGAGAGCAATGATTGCTCCCTCGAACTCAGTGCCTGGATAAACGACAGGAGTCACAGGGTCACAGATGAAGATTTGCCTCCTTTATCAGCACTCAGCTTCGTAATGTGTTCGTTCCTATTACCCATACCTCTGCCAGTGTTGACAGTGGTGGGGCTGAAGGCCTTCCAGACGATCGTCTCACAGATGTTGGTTGCAATGAAGAGAGAGATACCCGAGCCCAGACCATAGCCCTTCTGCAGCAGCTCATCCAGCAGCAAGACAATCAGACCTGCAACAAAGAGCTAAAGAAAGGGACAAGAGACAACCGGCTGTTTAAAGGGGACTTCAACAACAATCAACAATCTATACACAACAACTTGTTTGATTTTTTTTTTTGCCTAACCCTTGAAGGGAAATTATATTTTTAATTGTTTATGTGCTACAAGAAAGAAAATAAAGGGAAAACATATGGCACAAGAGCAAACATGTTTTATATTAAACTTACAAGTGCTTCACACAATATCCCAAATTAAACATTAAAACTAGGCTGAGTGACAGACCACTATAAAGAATGCAAATTAAATATTTTTGCTGACAAATGTTATTTCAGGAGGCAATTATTCATGTTTTTTAGAGCCTAAATGACCTAAAACACAATTTCAGACACAGAGCCTAAGCTTTGGAAATGTGTGTGTCTGCTTCCAGATGCACACATTTCCAGAGGTTAAGCTGGACAGTTGCAGTGAGAGTTGTTATTAACCTGGATGATGATGAGCAAGCATATCCCAGCACCCATCTCTGAGGGGTCTCCATACATGCCAGTCATAACATATACAATGGCCTGTCCAATAGTGATGATCATTCCAAACACTGCAAAGAGAAACACAAACAAAGAGTTGCAATTGGCAATCTTGCAGAGACAGCAACTACTGCAGACTGAACAGAGTATTGTGCCTGCCATCTTCAATGCAAATAAAAAATCTCCACCGTTTCAAAATAGATTTGACAAGTTCTAAAGATAGCAAACAAGGCGAGCAGTAGACCTACATTTCTGGGCTCCATTGAAGAGGGCTCTGTCTTTGGGAGTGTCTCCCACCTCAATGATCTTGGCACCAGCCAGCAGCTGCATGATAAGACCTGAGGTCACGATGGGGGAGATGCCCAGCTCCATCAGAGTACCTGGAAGTCGGAAGTCAGCAGTCAGCTTAAGTGTCAGTGTAAATCTCATTTAGTACAGAAAAAAGGCAGCAGCATCAGAAACAATACAGAAGAGCCTACGTCTGTTGACCTTTGACTCACACATGTGATAACAAGAGAATGTCAGGTCTGATAACAACACTGGAATTAGATTATTTCTACTTGTGGGAGCTGCACAGGACATAAAACAACAGTTTGATTAATTCTGTTTAACATATACAGCTTAAGCACCTCTGTTGGAAGCCAGGATTACTCTCATCCAGTAGAAGGGATCTGCTGAGTCTGATGACATGATGCCAAAGAGCGGAATCTAAATCAAGACAAATATATAAAACAGATCATGTCACAAACCACTATCACCACTAGGAGAACCAGTAGGTTGATTGTGATAAACAAATACCAACCTGGCAGCACACCAGAAAGATGAATAGTGTGATGGCAGTCCATAGTACTTTTTCTCTAAATTGAATCTGCAAGATTAAAAAAAGAGTCAGAGATATCCATTCACGTATACACAGTACAGACATAATGCAAATTAGCAATGTATATGATTTAAAAATTAAGATCGAAATGTACCTTTCTTTCTGGTTTCTGGATTTCTGGCAAGACCGCACAGAACGGCTTGATGACCTCCAAAAATTTAACTGCAGAAAGACATTAGCAGGTTTTAACTCAATTCAGCTCAACTCACCTTTACTGACGTAACACCTTTCATACAAACATGCGGCCCAAAGTGCTTCACATGGCAACATTCAAGTAGCAGGCACAATTTAAAGGAAGACAACAATATATAAACTTGCAAAACTAGAAAATTGCAATAGGACAAAAAAAATTAAATGCATACAAACCAAAAAAACAAAACAAACAATTAAAGTATATAGAATTAAAAAAAATGCACCAAAAATAAACATCAGGGCTAAAATAAGGTAAAAAAATCAATCATTAAAACTTAAATAAAGATAAGACTTTAAGCTTACTCCGAATTGAAAAGCATACTGTTTATAATAGACAGAACTAACATTGCATTTCTAAATTTTTGCAGATCTCCTTAAACCGGGTTATTTTAGATGCAACGTCATCACTATCAACAACCAGCTAACCAGCTGAACAGCTGGCAGCGGTCAACTGGGCAATTCAGCAACAAGCTGCATTATCTCAGCAAGATCTAAACATAAAAAATAATAAACTTGAGCTAGGTTGAGAGCAATTTGTATCCAGTGTGTGGTCATTTTTGACAGCCTCTCTGTGGTGTTGTTTATCAGCTGTGTCAATCACTGAAATTGACTTTGACAGCAAGCGCTTAAACACATGACATTGAATTATAATCAGATCCTAGTCTAGTCTATTTGACATTGCAAATCTGTGCTCATATAGAAACACAAGAAGACAGTCTCAGCTTGTCTTTGCAGTAAACTACCCTCGTTGAACAGTAGATAGAGTTAGCATGATGCTAACAAGCCTTCAATCACAAACCACTGCACAATGAATCACTTTAAAAGAGGAAGGTTGGGCGTCTGTTGTGAAAGACAAAGACGAGGTGCTAGACACTGGCTTCTGACTGTGAATCAAATGTTAGATAAGCCCAGCAAGACGAACCTGATTAAAATAAAAGCTTCAAATTAGCCCCCGTTATGAGCTAGCTACAACTTGCTACCTGGAGTTAACCTATCCAAGGTTAGCTAATTAGCTTGCCGACGAGCGCTTTATATCCGTTATTGTTCGCGACTAAAACAAAGACAGCGGGTATTTTATCCACCCTCAACACGTGTAAACAAGAGAAGAATGTCACGTACTCCCCATGGTGTCCTTTGGCCAACTCCTGCCGTGTTACTGGTACCAGTTTGGGTGCTCAGTGGAGTCAGTGTGGCTCCATCCAGCCGCTCCGTCAGAAAAGAGAGAGCACAGAGACACGTCACCAGACAAGGCGACGCTGAAGTTGGCCTACGATTAGGGGCGGCCGCTTCAGCAGTTAAGGGAAAAATTACTAAAATGGCTTAGCGGCCGATGTTTGACTTTTTGCATCTCTTGCATCTTTTTGCATCTCGCTGTTGTGAAAGCATGTTAGACATTTAAGGTAAATCTGTCTGAAACCCTCTTTCACATTTGTGAAACATTTATTCTGTTTGTCAAAATGAAAACAACAACAGTGACATTTTCATTTTCTTTAATTTTCACAAATAGAACAAAGGTTTTACAAATATGAAAGTGGGTTTTCGACAATCTTAAATATCTAACATGCGTTCACAACAGTAAGGGGCGCAAATAGCCGAGGATCGGTCGCTAAGACATAGAAGTTCCCTTAACTCTCCCCTTAACTGCTGAATCGGAAGCAACGAATCGAAAGCGAACTTCAGCTTCGTCCAGACAAACCGATAACACACGTCATACGTCCGAGACACACGCAGCCACTGGTATTATTAAAATCTATGCACTGCACACTGCAGGATGCGCTCTTACGTGTCCACGAAGACACTTTATTTGAGATGCTTAATAAATACAGTCCCCTTGGACAACGCACGATTTTACATTATTAACATGTATAATCTAACCTTCTGTAAGAAAGAGCTCTCCCATCCTCCTGAGGGCGCCCTACTCCAGACTGTTCATTAACTCTGACCAGTGGACCTCTTAATGTGTGAGCCTTTCTTCTGATAAAAACCTATGGATATAAGTCATGGAAGCACTGATATAATATTTACATAGCATCAGGCAAGGAATAGATGGAAACTGAAAAGAAGACAGATGTAAAACTGTCTGAATTCTTTTTTTAATTGGCCATATTTCAATTATAACAGTAAATTGTACAGACTTATATGTCTATTTCATTTGGTAACACTGCAAACAGTTTTTTTTCTCTTTCTTTTTTTATTTGTTTGGCTATTTATTTTGCTTTTTCTCTGAAGTAATGCAGCTACACAATCAGATTGACAACGTCCATTTATTTTACTGATGTACGTCAGGGTACGGTATGATTATTGAGGGAAAAAAAGAAAAAGTCATCCACACCGTCACATATGCGGTAATGGACTATAACCAAGTATTGTAATTTTGAGTTTTTGAGATTTGGTAGGCCTATTTTATTTTACTTCCTCTTTCTTTATCAAAACATCTCATATTTTATGTGCAAATGTTTTAGCAGTATCGTGTTTTATTTTAAGGTTTAAGGATATCAGCTATTTTGTAGACTTTTAAAGTCATCTGTTTGCAGATTTAAAATTCCATAATACATTTGTTGTACTGATAAAGTGCGTGAAGTAAGGCTGGGCAAAATGAAGAAAATAAAACATCACAATTTTTATTTGATTTTTTGTTACCAAATACCTTTATATCAATACTGCAATATTATTGTGGGGTCAACTATTGGTGCTTTTACAAAGTCATTACACCATGAGTTTTTAAAAAAATTTTTTTTATAAATGTTATAAATTGATATATTGACCAGGCAGATAAAGGCTAATATTAGAGCAGCTCAGAATTTTTCTTCAATTTACTGTAATACAGCCTTTAAAACCAGGGAAACACATTTGGAAAAAGATATAGGTCTACTTTAATTCTAGAGGGGAATTTCTGTTTTCTCACTCTTTTTTTCTTAAAGATATTTTTTGGATTGTTTTTTTTTTTGCTCATGGATACTACGGCTTCCAGTCCACACTCGGCCCAAACAGGGACTTAAACCAGTAAAGTCAAGCTCTATAAGCCAAGACTTTTTGAACTAAGTGACATTTTCTTGACTGGAAATCAAACCCTGGATGGGGCGGTAAGCATGCCAAAACCTAACCACTAGACCACCAGGGAGTGAAAGTACAACAGTGATAATCCAATGGTACTTGTAGTGTCACATCACGAAATTGACATATTGTCCAGTCCCAATCTCAGTAGACTATTTTCTGATGCTGTCACTTCTCATCACTTGTGTTGGTTTTTTGTTGGTGGTGTGGGTGTGGACACTAGGCTACATGATGATAAGTGGGATTCTATCAGATGCAAAGAAACAAAAGATTAGAATAAAAGTAGATTTTGCAAATAAAGGCTAGTTAATGTTTACTGAGATGATTTATCACTTTCAAGTTGTAATGGTGGATTCTTAAATTGAAAAACCCTTTTTCGTGACAGACATTTTGACATGTAATTGTAGGAAAATCACAAGTGTATTTAGTAACATTAACGGATAATTCTATTCAGAGAAGGTAATAGTGCTGTGCATGCTGGCTTACTGGAATAGCTCACTAACACTTCATAGAACCGAACCATCGTTAATGTTATCAATTTCTGTGCTTTTTCTGCAATGGTAAGTCAAAATATCTGCAGTGAAAAAGGTCCATGGTGGTGAGCACCTTTAGCTGCACAATACTGATGGCACATGTAACTAGCACAACAATGACTGAAGCTTTTAGCCATGTGATCAGTCTCAACTAACTCTGATCCAGTGTTTTGATAACAGTGATGTTTCCCCAGACAGTTGCTAAGGCTGGTTCTGTGTGCACATGGAGGACATTTGTGGACATTATTCACTGAGTGTGATGCCCCAGAGGGGTCATCGTGGGGAGTTCTGGTAGTAATGTCTTAAACTGTGATTCTTATGCAGCTCCACTCATTAGTAACTCAGCACACCGGGGCCCAGCGTTGTCTCCCTTTTGTTGTGACTGCTTGAGCCAGGTCATGACAAGTGGTTCAAGCAGCCACAACCAAAAAGGGAGACAACACCATGCAATGTTCAAACAATACTTTATTTAACCGATTAAACCAAATTAGACCAGATTAAATCGCAAAATAAGTATCTACAAGGTGGGATGTGGAAATCAGTAAAGTCAGTGGTGTGCAGGAGTGGAATTTGTGTGTGTGTGTGTGTGTGTGTGTGTGTGTGGCAGTGTTGTAAAGTGTGAGCATAGCAAAGGGAAAACTTAGACCAGCATTACCAAACCCAAAACATGGCATGCTGTGGAGTCAGCTAGGGGAGACAGAGAGACCTGGCTGCAGGAGCTTAACTGCAGCACAGCAGGCTCAGGTGTGCTGAGTTACAAATTAATGGAGCTGCAAGAGAATCACAGGTTGGACACTCCTACCAGAACTCCCCATGATGGCACTCATGGGACATCACACTGAGATAGACCCAGGGCCACACTATTTATATTGTTAATTTGCATATAGACTAACAAAAGTAAGAGGACATGTTGTGCCTCAGGTCTGAGTGGTAAAAGTCTAACAATTTTTGATTAGGCTGTACAAAGGAATCAGCATTAATTCCTCCTAATTAAAAATGTTTGGATTTTCTCTTTAGCTAACTCTGAAGGATTATAAGTATATTACTTTGCATTAGATGCAATTTTTTTTGTCTTTGCACAAAGAACTAGTACCAACACAACAAAATGCAGTTTAATCAGATGTGCAAAAAGCAGTTGTGCAGTGTATAGGTTATACAGAATATAAATAATACATTAAGAATAAAGCAAGGAATATACAAAACAAACAAAAAAGAAGAAAACATGGAATAAACAGTAAGGGGTATGAATATGCTGGATATATGTATGAGAAGTATCAACAGTGTCTGTGACTACACTGACATGCATATATGAACAATGGTATGAAACGAGCAATCGTTATAGTAGGCAGTGTTGTTAATCCTTTGAAACCAGAGCAAATTGGCTTTAATTCTTGTAACGGGGTGTGGTAGGACCCAATTGCAGCACAACAGAGCAAGTGAGTAGTTGGTAATGATCTTTATTTAATCTATTGGCAGGTTGAATGGAGCAAAGTTGAGTTCTCCTGAGATTTAAAAAAAATAATTTTCTAGATTTACGTTTCTTGCAATTTGTGTAACATTTCCAACCAAGTTGCTCATTGCCTTTTTCCCCAGTGTTTTTAAAAGAAATCTCACCAAGTTGATCATGTTTCAAAGGTTTAAATACTTGTTTAAGGTGTCTGAAAGCAGCGTAAGAACAGTGATGTCACTCTACGTTTTGAGGGTTGAGTATATACAGTATAGTGCAAGTGCAGTATAAATAATGCTAATACTAAGACATTTTATACAAAATAAATAGCTAAAGGTATCATGTAAATGAACGTGAAGGTCTTATGTAAATACACTACTGATGGAGTCTTGTCCATAAAGTAGAGGAGGGGGACAGAGATATCAATGTATAAAAAGAATAGTAGTCGTAAGGTCAGAGAGCATTAAATTAGAACCCTTGGCTTTAATATTTGATTTTTTATTTCGTAAGTTTGTCATAGCACTTTGTCTGACACCATGCAGACATCTGAGGCTCTGTTTGGAAGACATGGCCACTTATGGCTAAAAACTAGCAAGCTAAAGCCTAAACCCAAACTGCTGTAATAACCCAATCCAGTCTAGGCTTGGCGGTGTAATAGTTTAATGTGAGCCGGAGTAAAACCCATGGAGTGATTCCAGAGGGCAGGAAATCTTCCTTTGTTTGACCTTTGTGAGTGAGCTTGAATAAAGAGTGTGTTTAGTGTTAATCTGTGTCTCTGATGGTTCATTAGAGTAATTAAGCGGTCAGTGTAAATGAGTTTGACAGAGTGGACCAGCATGCCTTGGGTACGACTAGGGCCTCGGGCCAGGCTGAGACCAGACGCCTGGCAGACAGCGTCACAGTCTCTGTTATGTAATACACCAATTATATCTTGGCTCAGTTTTGCTTTTGCTGTCCATTTCTCTGCTTTTCTCTGCTTCGGTGACCGGGCGAGTAAGCCGAGCCTCTGTACACTGTGTTGTAATTTCATGTACTGTATGTATAAACAGTCAATCTGAATTTATTTAGCTGTTAAATCCTTCTAGACCTGGATTCATTTAGTATCAACACGGGTTAACCCTTTGAAACCTGAGCATATTGGTTTGATATCTTTCAAAAACTTGGAGAAAAAGGTAAAGACCAACTTGTCAAGAAATGTCTCATATTATTACAAGAATTAGTAAAAAGTGACAAGAAAATTACCCAAAAATAGTTTTAAAAAAAGAGAAGAGGATTATTTGAATATCATCCCAGAAGTGTGAAAAAAAGTTCAGAGAACTGTACTTATATACATGTTACATATGATCACTATTCTGAGTAAGAATAGTGATCATGCAGATCGGAAGAGCGTCGTAACGCCAATTAATAATATCCAGCACTTTTTTCAGTCTTTTTTAAAAAAACGTTTTCTTTTGTTTATTTTCATGTAATTTTCTTGTTCTCATGTTTTTGAAAGAAATAATCCAGTTGGCTCAGGTTCAAAGGGTTAATTGAAGCTGCAGTCTGTGTATGTGAGAGAGTAGGCTCAAGTGAAACAGTAGCGATTTAATCAACGATATCATGTCATGATTTTATCTGCCAATGATAGGCCCAAATAATTGTTGGTTGGGCCTTCATATTGTAATATTTGTTTTGATCATTTATTTCTCCTTATGCCTCACAGATCTGCTAACATCACTGCAGTCCAGGGGGGGGGGCAAACTTTGTCACTTTGAAGGGCCAAAACTGAAACTTAACAGTGGGCAAGTGGCCAAAAGCAAGACTCTATGTACCGTAATGTGTTGTATTGTCAAGATACAAAATGGGACTTGGATCCCAAGTTCCCTTAATTGAGATCCATTTTGTTGGTGTGCCACTTTTGCTGTCTCTATTTTTTCTTGCCTCCTGGGCAAAGTGTGACTCTGCCCAGATTGTGGGAAAAAATAGTTATCTGACATATCTGAAGAGCATTTCTATTCTGCAAAAAAAAACCCAACCAAAACAGCATGAACAGCACATGCCCCACTTTGAGCAGCCCTGCTGCAGAGTGACTCTTTTCCTTGTTTCATATTCATAACTCATGCCTTTCTGAGTTGTGACAAGTTGGCCTGATTAGAGGAATTTCAGTAGTCTATTCAGGGCAGCTGAACCTAAAAACAGATCCTTTGTACAAAATAGTGCACTCAATGGCTATTAATATCTTTACTCGTATTGTTGGTTGTGAAAAGGAAGGACTCCTGATAGGCCTTAGAGCTTAATATATCTCCCTTTGCTGGAGACAAAGTACTGAAAATCAATTTAATTCAATTTCCTTTATATTCTGTGAAGAAGTAGATTGAGACAAGTTAAATAAATCATAGGACAACCACTTAATACAGTGTCTATTAAAAGTAACGTTTAAAGTGACTACATATATAAAATACTGAATACTTGTGTGTAGATTTCAGGAGGGACACAGGGGACACACCCCTCAATATTTAGAGCATGTGCATTTGTCCCCCCAATGAAAACATATGGGTAGCAAAGGACATTTATTTTGACAAAATGAAACACATTTACATCATAAATTGATGCAGGAAAAGCACAAATTGATGCATAAAAAACACGAGACTGCAGGAAATTAAGTTTTTGATGCTCAAACTTTTTGTGCCAGATGACCCCAAACTCATATGAGTTGAAACCAAACCTACGTCCTTGAAAGAATAGATGTTTTCCTTAAAAACAAAATAACAGCACACTTCAATCATCAGAGGTGCAGCCGATTTGTTTTAAAAGACATAATTAGTTAAATGGAGACCACCTGAGTGTTTTCAGGGGGTTCAGTCGATTGCTGTATAAACACACCTGTATTTTTGGGGAATGCAAACACATATTTTACATTTCTATGATTATTTATCAGTAGCACATATTTCTGCTTTATCTGTCTTCTCAACACACTGTCCTCTCACTAAAGCAGCTACCTGTATTCTCTTCTATACTGAGCCAAAAACCAACTTTCTTACACTTGCCCACACACACACTTTATTAGTGGCTGAACTGAAATCATATACAGATTTTTAAGCAGGTCGGAGATTAATCCCCTCAACCGCTGCTGTCTTATTCACATCATATTTCTTCTTTTCTGCATATGAGTGAGAAAGACTAGGGAGGCATGCTGTCTGTCTTTCCATCTTTCATCTCTGCCTCATTACTTTATTGACCCATTTATGTAACTGGCTGTGTGGAGCCTGTCACCACGGAGGACACTCACTTTAGAGCCTGTCAGAACAGGCTTGGCTTTATTCCCGTAGTTCTCACTTTCTCTTGACAGTGTACCGTTCATTTTGCCAGTCTCATTCGCTCAGTTACACTTCTTTTAACACAGAGAAAGCATAGACCATTTTTTGTCTTTGTTAGAGGGGGGAGCAGGGGATCGTTGGGGGGAGATAGCAGGTTATCATCATACGCCACAGAGAATTGATATAGATCATCTGAAAGCTGTGAACCTGAAGTTTAGTTTGAGCTCATCATTGTGTGTAAAGTTTTTCACGTTATATAGTAAACATTGTGTTACGGTTAGGCGCCTGTTCCCAGGTTGAAAGTTTCAAGTGCTTAGGGGCTTAGAACATTTAATCAAAGTATATGATGACCATTACCACACTGAACTATATTCCACTGATGTCTCACATTGTTGCAGCAGTTTTTGGGTCGATATTTTTTGCTGAATGTGACTAAAATCCCCCAAAATACCATATCAAGAAACCAAGACCCTGAAGAAAACCATAGAAACGTCTGTGCTGTGTAAGAATTGTGTTTTTCAGCATTTGGATGGCGAGCACTTCTTTTCTGGAAACTGCTGAGAAACCTGCTTATTGTCAATATACCCATAATATACAGTAAGGGGTATACCCATGGTGTCTGTAGTTTGTTAGTCTCCTACTAATTGCAATTATCTTATGAATAAGATTTAAAAAATCTTGAAAATTCACACCACATAGAAATGTGGAATATATCTGCACATTTTCATAACATAGTTTGTGTAATGAAAAACGCATATTATAGGAGAATTCTACCCCAAATAAATTTCACTAAGGTTTTCAGGTTGAATTATTAACCCTTAAATATGCAAACTTATCTCTGTTGTGGTGTATATAAAATCAGTCAACATTAATCAAACCATGATAAAATTAAAATTATAGGATTACGTACACATACTATAAAACTATCGAAAAGTAATCAATTAAATTATATTTTCTAATTTTCTTTTATATTAATACCAAGTATAGATGCAACGCTGGATAACGTGAGTATGATGTTGTCCAATCTAAAGTCTTTATTTGGTCACGTGACAAGATGACAAGCCTGACAAAGTGAAGCGCAAAATTTGTCAACACCGGCGAGCTGAGGACACATAGGCAAGCCCAGCGAGCAGTCAGGCCATTTAAACATGAAAGCGTTTCCAGTAAAAAACAGCAGAGAGAGAAAAAAAAACAGGAGAAGGTCGCAAAGCGCCTCATATTAGATTAATTTCTTACAAACAGTCGCCAGACCACGGACAACCCCCCTCCTCGCCTTCAGTGTATGACAACAAACGTGTAGCAGGTAGGCTAACATTAGCAGCGAGCTGGATAACGTTGTTCAAAATAATTTTAACAACAGGCTGTTGTGTCAAATATAAATTTTAAGACGAGGCATACATAATATGTTATCTTACTTTGGGGCTACTTTTAAATTAACGTCTCTTCCCGGTGGATAGCCAGCCCGTGAATTATTATGGAAAGCTAATAGCTTAGTAGATGCTAGCTGTTTCTAGCATTAGTTAACCGTTTACATATTTTTGGTTGCAGGTCCAACCAGTCAGAGACAGACCCACTCAAATAGGTGAGTACAAGTGCTTTTTAAAGGTGATTTGGGGTACGTGTTGGGCCGCCGTGCCCCTGTCTAAGATGTTGTCATAATTTCGGATTCAGGTTGCTGCCACGCACCTTTTTCATTGAGTGCGTGCGTGTGTTTGTGCGCGTGTTTACTTTTGGGGGTTAAGTATGCGCGTTCCGCTTTAGCTGACCAGTTTTCTGGACATGGTGTTGGTAAAAGTATTGTAGCTCTCTTCTCTCCTATTTATTATAATCTCTCCTCTGTGTCTAAGAGGAGTGCGGTTGTCGTGAGTTGTGAGGTTTTCGTACTAAAATTACCTGAAAAAGTCCGCGGTCATTTCAGTAGACAGTGAAATGGACATCTCCTCTGCTCTCAGCAGCTTGTTGTCACGTTTGTCAACTTAAACTGTCACAGCACTGTCCATGCTTCTGGTCACTTTCTCATTGACCTCTCCACTCTGCAAAATCAATAGCCTAACTAACACGTTCCCACTGTAAAAATCCAACTCATGGCTGGTACTTTATACACCTAATTGTGTGTGCATATTTAAGTGTGTGCCAATGCCTATACCTGTGTGCTTCTAACTAAGGAGCACAAGGGTCTTATATTATATTGTAACTAACTTTGTACACAGCATGATTAGCACACAATATGTCACATTTGTTGAAATCAATGAACAGTGCCATGGGAGATGTATACATTATTTCTACAATTCTACAATTCTACAATTTCATTTAGCAGACGCTTTTATCCAAAGCGACGTACAACACAAGCAAGAATTTAGACTTAAGGAAAAAAAAAAACCCTTAGTAAGTGCAAAAAGTGCTTCAGATGTGATTGGTCACAGGTATTGCCGTCTAGTGACAGAAGAAGTGCCGCACAGCCCCCCCCCCCCCCTTTTTTTTTTTTTTATTTTCTTTTTTGAAACGATCTCAGCATCTGAGATTCAACAATCTCAGTATCACTACTTACGATGACAGTCAACATACAACATCACACAACTTTGTCAGTGCTAGATAATCATTAGGTGCTGGGTTTTGGACCTTCTGACTTAATTTACCCCAAAGGGCAAAGCAGAGAAGAGTCAGGTTAAGTGCCTAGGTGTTCTCGGAACAAATGAGTTTTCAATTGTCTCTTAAAAGTAGAAAGGGACTCAGCAGAACGCACAGAGTTTGGAAGTTTGTTCCACCATTTGGGAACAACAGAAGAGAAGAGTCTGGCTAGAGATTTAGAGCCGTGCTGGGCTGGAAGCACCAGGCGTCTTTCGCATGCAGAGCGTAGTGGGCGAGGAGGACAGTAGACCTGCCTCAGGGATTCCAGGTAGGCTGAGTTTTAGTTTTTGAAGACACGTGTAAGTGAGAAAGCAATTCTGTGCCTTTCTCTGCTGGCACCAGGCAGTTGATAAACCCAAACCTGACAGAGAGTTGACGGGGGAAGGTGTGATTTTACACAGCTCTAGTTTACTTATTGTTTTGCTTAAGTAAAGCTGGATGTATTTACATTTTTTAAGAGTGGTTTCACTTCACAACAGTGACAAACAATGCAAAGACAAAGGGCAAACATCATTATTACCTGTCTGTTCACAAAGGCAGGAGACATGGGTGTGACTCAGACTGTTTACAAAGATGGATGACACCTGCCCACTTACTCCCACTACGTTTAAGTGAGGCTAAAATATCCCAGATGGGGGCGCTGACTGTTTGTGCTAGTGATGTCATTCGGAGCCGGATTTTTAGCAGTAGCGATATTTGGGGTCCGACCAGTCAGGAGCAGCCCCATTGAGTGTTAGCTCATAGATTGTAATGTTACGCTTTTGGGGGAACTGTCATATTGTCCATCTTATATACAATCTATGCCTTGGCTTTGCAGGACACTCAATGTGCGTTAACTCAACTGTGCTAACTGAGGGAAGTTGAGAAGGGAGTGGCAGGGCTCGACTCAAATGCAGTTGTCGGGCATGCAACACTCATTTAATTGAAAATTGATGCCATGAGGAAAAATTAAAATCTAAAATGAAAAAAATGAAAAAAACAGAAAAGGGCACTTATATATTCAGAGGCCAAAAGCACAACTGCTGGAGCTTCACCTGTAGTCTATGTGTGCACATGAGTGACAGCATGTATTCAAATTTTAATAAATGGGGGCATGACTCTCCAGGCCCAAAATGCTATGACACTTTGTTGTTGCCATAGTGATTTTAATGGCTGTTATGCAACTGCTCCACTTGGCAGTGGTAACCCTGACAAAGCAAAGGGCTACAAGGACACACATGCACACACGTGTCATGATGGTATGCAAGCACCACAGCAGAAGTGAATCTACAGCACGTGTGTGGTGTAATATACAGTACATGTACACACACAATGTGATAAGAAAATGGGATAAATGTGATGGTTTAAAGCAGCCCACTGATCCTGAGGCTGTTATGCAATATTGGCTAACATCCCCCAACCCCCCTCCCTCTCTCTTCCCAATAGAGTGAAGATGGAATAGCTTATCCTCTTCGTCTCTCCATCCTCTCGTTTATCAATCTCTCTGTCTCTCCACAGTCACACAGCACAGAAACATCACCTGTATATCCTGCTTCAGGCAGACCGTGGCTCTGCTTTGGCAGTCTAACAAATACAGGGGTCTTAAAATGGTGATTAACTATGGTATGTGCTCATAAACCCGAACACTGCCCTTACCAAGACTCTCAAAGATTAAAGGCCACCGAAAAATCCCATATTTTTCCTCATACCTGTGGTGCTATTTACCAGTCTAAATGTGTGAGTTGTAGAGTGTTTGAGATATTGGCCTACCCTTTTAAGGCTTGAAGTTCTGCATAATTAAGGGCAGGTTCTCCGTCAGATCCATCCCTCACCCCTCTATAGCTCCACTGTCTGTTCTAAATATGGTCACTTTGGGTCAATTGAGGTTCCAAAAATGGAAGATGACAATAGCCAAAATGCCAAACTCAATGCTTAAAAACAGACCACAAAACAATGGGGGACTTAAAGTAAAGTTTTTATACAGTTCATTGATTTAATTTAACAAAGTAATGTGTGAAGCTGCATTAAGATTGAAATGCTAAGCATCAAAATGACTTTTGATGTGACATAGTGCTTCATAATTTCACCTTAATTTAAGTGTGTGTGTGTCAGACTGATGTCTGTTGCAGCAGTACAGTACATTTTAAAGAGAGGACACTGAAGTGTTCATTATCTGTGTTCTCTGTTGACACAAGCATAAACTGGCTTAATAGCTCTCCTCCATGCAGACTGCCTGTATTTCACCTGTGACACAGAGGATGTGACTCTGAGAGCAGAGCGTTCAACTCCTCTGTCCGTCTCAGACTGCCATGAGAGGAATTGAGGCAGCACAGCGTGCTGTGTTGTCATCATTTTGTCATAAGAACCCCTGTCTTTATTTTAACGTCTGTGCAACAGATTTTTCTAGACTAATGAAAGTCTATAGATGTTTGGGGAATCTTGTGTTTTAGCTACACGCCACAACATTACATCACATTACGGCCTCAGCTTGGAATTTTCTCCAGTTATTTGTGTGCACAGGACTAGGCCTGCTCATATTTACAGAAGATAAGTACTGTAATACTTTCCAGGTTATTAGTAAATATATGAATTAATCTGTTATCGTGTGCTTGCTGTGGATGGCGCTCAGAAAGCAGCGATTTGTTCACACTCAGGGGACGACCTCCCATCCTGGTTATTTACAAAAGATTTTGCAGCTGCAACATTAAAAGTCTGTGATTTTTTTTCTTGAACTCAGTGATTTCAAAAGCGTCCGACCTTGTCAACATGTAAAAGCAAATATGAAAGAAGATGCAATTGTTAACACACACAAGTATTTATTTTCTTCCCCAACAAACCAAGGACAACACATACATACACGATGAAGCTATCCAAACATGTCAAATAACAATATTAATTAATATCATCATTATAACATACATGACATGGAATGTAGTACTCCTCCTTCCACGTAAGTTGAATGCATTCACTTGAGAAAATCTGCTCTGTTTTCCTGGATTGATGAGATTACTTTATTAACTAAAAAAAAGGGAGAATTTTTGAAAAAAAAAAGATAATAATGTGAGTTAAATGACAACAGAGAAGATTTTTTCGCATGAAAACTTTTTGCATAATTCTGAGCTAATTATTGTCTTAATTGAATAAAAAGTTATTTTTGTGTTATTCACATTATTTATTAAAATACAAAATAACCTTTATCACTGTCCCTGATGCCAAAATGAATATTGTTTAAGTGAAGAAGAACAGAGAGAGAAGGATGGCAGAATAAAAACGTAAAAAAAAAAAAGACTGGAGGATGCTGGCTCACTACCTTTCCTTCCATCCTTTCAACTCTCTTATATAGCCCTGTCCCAGAGTAAACACACATTTGTTCTACACAGTGTGTGTGTGTGTGTGTGTGTGTGTGTGTGTGTGTGTGTGTTTGTGTGTGCGTGTGTGTGTGTGTGTGTGTGTGTGTGTGTGTGCGCGCGCAAAATGCTGATGCCTTCATTGGAAGTTATCATAAGGAAAAAAATTCTATTGTCTCAGACTTTAAACTGCCTATCCTTTTGTCCTCATGGTGAACTGGGTTTAACAGAATGATGGGTAAATGACTGCATCAGTCGCACAGATGGCTCATATATTTTACGCACAGGTCTCTTTCATATTCTACAGACTCATAAACCAGGAACTTTGAGAAGCACCAACAGCAAGAACAGGAAGTGGGTCAAATGAATTGCTGATTACAGTGAGGTCTAATTTTGAAGATGAAAGGAGAAATTTCATTCCTCTTCTGTAGTCCAATCCCCTCCTCTGTGTCATGTGCATCTGTGTCTGACCGTGTGCGTGTCATGTCAGTCTTCAGTCTGTGCTGTGGTTCTCCAGCTCAGAGATGATGGTTATCAGGTTCTGGAGTCCAGAGACGTAGCTGCTATCAGTGCCCTCGTATACCAAACTGTTCCCCTGGTAATTGCTGCAGGTGGCATGGGCAAAATCTATCATTTTTACATCCACCAAGGGGGGGCGTTCAACCTCCACATCCTCATCCTCATCCTCATCCTCTTCTTCTTTCAAAGAGCCGTTCTCAGAGTGTTTTTGGAGCGGCACTGCATTGTAGATGATGAGCAGGGAGCTAGAGTAGAAGCGATAGGATTCACAGGTTTCCACAGCAGCTTTCAACTCTCGGAGCCTGCGCAGCACCGGGGAGAAGAGTTCACGTCGTAGATGTCGTCCGCTGTTGAAAAACTGAAACAAAGAGTCCTTAAAGTCCTGCAGGCTCAGCCTGCGGCCAAGGAACTTGGATATGAACATTAGCTGGCCTGTGTCACACTGGTACACCTGAAGAGATGGAGAGACACAGAGGGGTTAGAAAGGAAGAGAAGGAACAGTGATTACTTGTGTAACACCCAAGATTTGTTTGAAGTGCTGCCTAAAATTGGCTTTTTATTCACATGGACTAGACTAGCCAGCTAAATAGTTTTGCAGATACTGCTAACAGGCACTGTATGTGAAATATAGATACAATATAATTATGAGGATGAAAGTTGTCCCTCCCAACTCCCTTTGTCAAAGATAACAAAAACAGTAGACTAAATTATTGTGTATCATGCACGATGAATTATTACATGACAGGTCTGGAATTAATCTGCAGATACTCTGGTTTAAAATGTGACCAAACCTTTCAATTGATGTCAAATGTGGCCTGCAACATGTGGTAAGGCTTGTTTACAGCCAAGCCGATTTCCAGAGTCCCTAGTGGCTGGTTAACATGGGTGAGTCAGCAGTCAATGACCATAAAAAACAGTCAATAAAACACTTTTGAATCACTGGGACCACAAGAGATCCTTGAGCATACAGCCATACATGGGCAAAATACAGTATTAGGCCGGCTGGCCCAGTAGTAAGTGACATTAGCTGCATATAGACAGATACACTGACAGGCTACAATTATTATAAGAGTCTTACATCATTCCACAGAGGACCCCACAGAGAAATGAAATGTTTTTCTTTACCTTTTGCATGATCTGGTCTGTTTGTTATTGTCTTCCTAAATCACCTCTTGTGAGATTAAGGGACAACCCTTTTTGAGTGTAGACAAAATAACAGACTGGATCAAGCAGAAATGTTTTATTTCTTTAATGTCAGACACTTGTAATGACAATTTGGGCCTGTCAGTAGTTAAAAAAATGAGCAGTTTAGTGGACGTATCTTGACAGTACACTATTGCCCCGATGATTTTATTGCACTCAGTTTCACGGCTGCCAATTGCAGTGCTCTCGCTCAATACTGGTGCTATTTCAAAAATTGTTTTTCCACTTAGTCACGTAAATACTTACCATGGTGAAAAAAGTCCAAGCTGACAGAAAGATAAGACAATAGTGTAGATCTTGTCATTAAACTCTCCAACAGAAAGCCAATAAATGTATCTCCCAAAATATCACACTATTCCTTTAGGACAGAGCCATTAACATTGAAGCCAGTGTTGGCTCAAGGCCCACCTGCATGCCAGATATGTACATTCCTATTAGGTTTGATGTGCTGTGCTGGCACTGCTGTATCTTCATGGCCTTCCTCTCTTCCGGTTCTTCGTCTCCATAGTGCTGTGTGCCCATCTTCAGGTCCAACACACACGGCAATGTGTGCTGCCACGTCAGGTTCTCCAGCAGGATAAATTCTGGTAAACTGAGTCAAGTAGGTCAGCTCACAATACAGTTTTCACTGCATTCACACAAATGCTATAAATATTAGAACATGTACAGTCAAGTTATAGCAATATCAAGAAGAAACTAAACCATTGCTTTTTTCTCCCAAAGTAATGGTTCGGGGAAACATTGATTGCATTAGATAACAGGCCTCAGGTACATGCTGGAGACACTGATAATCATGTATGCTTTTCAGCTGCAGGTACTGTGTCCCGGTGGCTGATTTGGCTGGGGCTCATGCCATGTCCTCTGGCCTGGAACCTTTTAACAATCAATCTTGTCTTGTTCTTGTTGATATTGAATTCTGATGAAATAGGGAAAAGAAACAGTGTAGTTCTCAGTCAATGAAAGGATACTGCATCGGTTGCAGTGCATGACCTTATCCTTCAGCTTCTTCAGGTGGTATTTTTGACCTTCTACGATCCAGGGTTTGTGTTTGAGCTGTGGCACAGCATTATTGTGACTGTGCTCCAGTCTAAAGTAGAGCACCTTGTGCTCCTGCTGCTGCTTGTAAACGCTGGACGGCAGATGGAGAGACAACGTCATAACATTATGGCAAACAAGAAATGAAGAGCAGACACACAGAAACTGCTTGTGTATGTGGTTTAAGTGTGTATGTGGGTAGTAGAGTATAAAAGACAATGAATGAGCAGAAAAGTTGAACATAGAGCAAGTTGAGAAGTTCTCTGCCGTGCACAGACCCACAGGGTTACGTTCAGACAGGTGTTATCTCTTTGAACTCACTTTCCAGATGAGAATGTCAAAAACGTCAACATAAAAATTGTACAGTCTCTTCTTTGCCATGACAGGTGTTTGTGGCTGTAGCTGCTGTGGCGTTTTTATTATTATATATAAGTATATATTATCCTTGTTCTGCTGTTGGTTCTATAATAAGTGTCAGGTTATTAAATTTAATTTGTGTAGCTTAATACTGACCAGTGTACTGGTCACTTTTGTCTGAGTTTTGTCTCTTTTGTGGTAAGGCTGAACTGTTAATCAGTTGTACGTACAAGTAGAAACATGGCATCTATAGAAGTAGAATTTACTGTTGGTTTTGGGTCAGGTTACTTATGTCGTTCTACTAATGTGTACGCTGGCATTTAATGCAGTTTATTTTGTAGCCCAAACATGTCGCCCCCTCCCAATTCCCTTTTATTCCCCTTATACCTGTGTACAGTTTTATTAACCTACTTTTTATTTTTATGTAAGCACTTTTACTTGAGTAAAATTGCTTTCAAGTATCAGTACTTTTACTTCAGTACAGTATTGTAGTTCTTTTTTTCCACCTGTGCTTCTGACTACAGCTTTACCATTCATGGAAAAGTAGCAGCTGTTTTAAATATATCACGTTTAAAAGGGTTCTGAAGTGATCAATGCATAATCTTCACTTAATTTACCAGAGACATTTTCTGTCATCTCACCTCCTGTCCTTGTCTGTACAAAAGCGGTGGCTTTGGCCATCTTTGCTGTAATTTTCGCAGAGCATCTCGCTTTTGGGCTCACTGTTGGTCGAGGGCTTCTTGTTCTCCAGATCTTCCTCGGAGTCACTCTGGAGGGGGTAGGCTTTGAAGCAATGGTTCCCTTCTGCATCCTCCTCGAAGCTCGCTGTCACCACACCTGAGAGTGGAACACAGAGAGAAACAGAAAGACATCTGTTAGAAATGAGCACTAAAGCACTAAAGACAATATGTCACTCACAAAGAATCTAAGCACAAAAGATGACTTAACATAAGCTCTTAAGTGCTAAGAATCACTAATCCTTATCTTGCTGCTTTTTTTTGCAGTACTGTCTAGTTTGTGTCTTCACCCATGTCGCCTTAGAAACACCTGGGCAAATCTTTGACAGAGGGTGGGACAGAGATACTGAGCTCTCAAAGCAGCACAGAAAAGGACGAAGTGAAAGAGCAATCAATCATTCAGTTTTAATGTGCAGGTAGTGACATTAAATTGTGCAACCCACTTAGCAATAGACGTCATTTAAACATCGTCTCAAAGCTTTAGCCTTGTTATAAACCAGGATTAATCATTGACATATAGCCCAATTTTAGACCATATTTTAAAATAATCATTAAATATATTAAAAATACATCAAAACCTGTAAATAATTAACAAAAGTAATGCATGCCACCGCATTTACATGATCAATGTTTATTTTTTGTCTTATACACAGATTATTTTTATTTTTCTTTCTTCTAGGCTAAGAGTAGACTTCTACTAAACTTTCACTTTTCAACCTTGAATAATCACAAGTTGAAACGTGTAAAGAGAAGACGAAATATGATAGACACTGATTTAATGTCTTTTTTCACACGAGTTTGAAAAGAGGCAACAACAAAAAAACACAAAACATCAGAGATACAAAGCACTTATAAAGAGACACAAAACCACAAAGAGATGCAAAACAACAACAAAAAGAGGCTTAACGACTAGAGTGTCTGTGTGTCATGTTCCTATTTAGGAGATCTGGTGGGACCGTGTGTGCCCAGGTGCCCACTGTCCCATAATCTCCTCATGATCAGTCTCTCTACTGTTATTTGTGCTTCATTTTTAAAGATCCCAAAAAGTGTGTGGTGTACTGATAATACAGCCTCCCACTGCGGCACCCTCGTGTGGCACAATTTGGCACATACTTCTGGCAAGTACCTAGAGACAACACCTGAGCAGGAGCAGGGAGCCCTGCTTCCCCAAATTCTCAAACTTTACATCTGACATGCAGCCTGCAAAACACCACTTCCCACCTGACTTGCACATTTGCACATAGAGCAGCGAAATGAAGAAAGAGAAGCACAACAACACACACAAAAAAAAAAACACAGCAGCCACAGCACAGGTTAGGAAAGGATGCATTACCTCTGTACTCAGGAGTGAATGTCTTCAATGCAGCAGGCACATTCTTGTAAAACCAATGTTCACTGGGGAGGAGAGGTTTGCAGATGGTCTTCTCCCCAAGGCGCAAGAGACAGCAATGTCCCCCCACTTGGTGTAGGAAGGGCTCAAGCAGCACCTCATTCTCCACATGGCACTGTTGGTGCTGCAGCTGGTTCTGCTGCTGCTCTGCATCCATGGCCTTCTGGGCCGGAGCCTCCACAGCTGGACCCATCCTCCTCTGGCCCTGGCCACACTACCAAGGGCATTAGGAAAGGAAGGAGGAAACACAACAAAATGCCAAGTTTTAATGGATATTTAATTCCTTTTTATGTCCTTATCAGGAAGGTGTTGTAGCTGAGTAGAAACATAAAGCCATAGAAAGTCCTATAAACGTCAAGGCTTGGACTAGTGCTGCAGACAGAGCAAACAGAGACAGGTCCTGCTTGTGACTCCACCGCAGACCGAATGCTCTCTGACAGCTGAGAGCTGGCTCACCACTGGTAAAGCTCTCACAAGCCTGACACAGGACCCACCCCCATCACAAGCAAGCCACCAATCAGGAGTACCCAAAGCAGGTTTTTGGGTATTAACCCTTCCTGAGGGAAAGGAGCAAGCAAATCAGAGAGGTGGAAGGGAGAGAGAGGAAAAAAGAAGATGTGGAAGCTGAAGACAGCTGTTTTTCTGTCAACATGGTGTTTATGCCCATTTTCAAATTTCATACTGTTTTGGGTATAATGATGTTATAGGGTATAAAGGCTTAGGCTGCTCCATAGACAATGAATTGAGAAGGATGTTACAGGTCAGTGGTTCCAAGTAGGTCGCTGGTACATTCTTAATTGGACCTCAAGTAACTTGAGAACTTACAAAAACACCTTTTTTTTTTAGATAATGGCACAGAGCTATTATTTTGATGTGCCGTATCTGTTTACTGTTGCAACATGTTTTATTTCTTTGTGCTCTAAGCAAACATGATTTCGATATTTTGTGAAGTAAAATAAAATTTGTGGTCATTTATCTAATGTGTGAAACTTGAACTAACGACTAAGGAAAAGTATTGACCCTGTGGCTGGACCAGTTGGTAACCACTGTTATAGATGACACTGAGAGAACCCAGGGGAATATGGCTACATCCTCTGTTTCACAATTTAGAGCAATAGAAAAAAAGTTAAAGAAACTAAACATGCTGTGGGTCCACAAAATAAAGCTTCCATTCATTATCTATGGAGCAGCTCTAGACTTCTGGCTGGTTTCTGGATTTGAGAGAGAGTAGCTCATATTCACAGATATTGATTGAACTTTCCTAAACCATGCAAATAACACATTAGAATTTGAAATTTAGGTGATGGGTCCCTTTAACAGCTTCACAGAACAAGCAGCACTATGCCCTCATACAAAGTGAGGTTTTGGGGGAAGTTTCACGTTTATTTTGTTCTTATAGCACTTTGCAAAACCAAGCAAACAGGTTTTGCACCCAGGTGCTCACATGTACAGACACGTTGCTTGTACATGCAGCAGCCTAAACACACACAGTGTATATGTGCATAGATGTGGTGGAGAAACGGCAATATAAATATAAAATCAAGTATACAATACAATTTAGTCCCATTGAAAGCCAGAGAAATAACGTGGGTCTTAACGTTAATCTACCTACAGAATCACCTCTCATGTGCCAAGCGTGCAGGAGAACTATGACACCAAAACCCAAATCATCCTATCTAGAGCCAGTGTTTGGTTTGCCCTTTCTGGGCTACTGTAGAAGCAACCCGGTGGACTCCTTGGCAGAGGACGCACTCTGTATGTAGATATAAATGGCTCATTCTAAGGTAGTGAAAAAAACACAATTCACATTGTCAGGTGATTATAAACTAATTTTATAAAAATGATGAATATTTTATTATATTTCTGCTAATATATCCCCCTAAATCCTACACACCAGATCTTTAAAACCATCAACAGTCTGTACATACGAGAGCTGAGGAGCCGCTACAGAAAAAGCCTGGTCTTGTCCCAAGGCTTTTTACCCTCACAAACGGCGCACAGTACACGTACCATAGAAACTGATACAAAATACAGCGACAGTAGTCAAATATAAACAATTCTAACTACATAGAAAAATCACCTGAAATAGCCTACAGTTTTGATATTGTAACTTTTTACTGTACACACTATATTTTTGGATTATTTTAATGACTTAAATCATCATAATAATATATGTTGTCACAGAATACTGAGGAAAGCATAATATTTTGGCAGGAAAAACTCCACATGCTATTTTTGACTTATAGAATTAATTAGTATTATTAAATACAGTTATTATTCCGTTATCAGCCGTGGCACAGCAACTATAATTTCATATATTTTGTCATGTGTACTTCCAAGTTGCTATTGTTGTTGTTTCCTAAGTCCCAGATAAGAGTAACTGGAGTTCCTACTTGTCACTGTTTTGTAGGGAACAGCTGTTAGTGTAACAGAGACAGGTTAACACTTGCCACAGTTAAGTGTCAAGCTGGATGCTGTCTTGCCGTATATTGGTGTCCATTAAAGAAGGTAAAACCAGAGAAACTATAGCCCACATATTACCCACAAAAAACTGGAGAAAGCTACCAAAACAAAAAAGTGCAGTTACGATATGATAAGCAAACGATACCTCAATTTTAATGCATCACACTTACAATAGTAGTAGTAGTAGTAGGAGAAGCCATCTAAAAGTGCTGCTCCCAGCCGGAGGTTTGGGCTGCCGGCAGGCTGGGATCCAGTTAAGTAACTGCAGAGCCCAGCCCCTTCCCCACAAGACACCTGAAAGTTGTGTCCGCATTCCACATTCATTTGCTGAGAATTTTCCCTGGGGATAAAATGTTTTAAAAAGTGTCTATCATCCAATTACTGGGGTCACCATCATAACCAGATGGCACTTCCTTCACAGTAACACATTCACACATAAACCAGTAAGACAGAGTGGGAGTAGGTCAAGTGGGAAGATGTTTCATTGTTTCATAAATGTCATATCTGTATTGAGGACCTCATGTAGTCATTTGGTTCTCTTTGACTTAATTCATTGTCTTGTTCAGGTACATTTGTATTTCTCTAAGGTTTTTTTTTACTTCTTTGCTGAATGAATTTAGATGTAATAAAAATGCAAGTTATAGAGGTGTTGGAGGAGGACGTAAAAGACAAGGTATAAAAGAGCACTCACAAATATATCTGGATAGGTCTATTGCATAGCTCATGCTTACAGTAAACATAACATGACATCCTTTGTGCATAGATGCCTCTAATAAATTTTATGCATACGACTATTTTTCAGGGTTCTGAGAACTAGTTTGTTTGATTTTGCCACTGCTGACCTTATCTGCTTCAAGAGCCTCAAAAGATTTAGGATGAGACAAATGATCTAAGATTAGGTTGCACGAGTCTGGATTTATCTGGACTGATTTACGCAGTGAGCCAGGCGGAAATGTATGGAAACACTGACTCATGTTCAGGTACACGGAACATCAGAGACCATGAAGATCACTTGTGCAGACAGGCAGAAATAGAGCAACACATACACAAAAGGCAAATACAAAACACAAACAAATGTGTGCACAAACACACAAACTGCACCTCTGCCCTTCTGGCACCTGACTGAGTGCAGTAGAGATAGGCTGATCTTACCTGACTTTTGGGGACATTTTACAGACTCATCACCTCACATGTCATTGTCCCAGATAAGCCTACTAACCAAATGCTCATGGGTCACCTGCACCTAAGCCCACACTAAAAGTACCTCATGCTGTTGGTAATTTGGGCTGCAAGCTATGGTGGCTATTAATAAACAGAGTTTGCTCCATGCCAAATGCAAGAGACAAATGAGGAAAACAATTCACTGGCTGCCACTGCAGGCCAGTCATTCATGTTGCCCGCGAAAGTCTGTCTGCAATAAGCAGTGCCAAACTTACTCTGATTTGTAATGTGAAACTTTTTTGTTTCTAACAGTTCCAATTACCTAGTCCATTTTTTTATTTGGAGAAGAATAGACCTCTGTGGATAATTTAGCTCACAGTGGGGTACCCTGGATAGGTGACACATAGAGACAGACAAACATTCACGCTCACATTCACACCTACATATATATATATATATACACACACACACACACACACACACACATATATATATCTTGAGGTTGTCCTTTTGTGAGCCTGCAAGGTGTGGATACCCAGTGGGAATAAAAGGAACTGCATCACAATATGAGACTCAAAGTGTTGTTTTTATGTGATCAGTCTGCTGTTGGAAGGTTGAGACAGACACAAGTCATCTCTGCGTGATCTAATCTGCAGCATTTCATTTACTCATAATCACTTGGAGTTTGGAGATTATTTCTCTGACCTTTTTTACCTCCTGCTTAACAAACTCTTAAGTCCTCTCTGCTCTGAACAGTTTTCACCTTATTGGAGCAGTGAGTGGGCTTGTTACTTTCTACATGGTCAGTCTGAGGAGACAATGTGAAAAATGTGTGAAGGGACAAAAGCAAGATCATTCTCTGTCCCTTACACAAACTTCCCTTGTCATATCTGAACTGTATGCATCATGGTTAGTTATGTGAGAGGAGCTCCACAACAAAACCACAAATTAGAAATAGTACTCTTTTCTGTAGGCCAGGTGCCACATTAATAAAGCATCCTCCTAGTGACACAATTCTAAGAAATCTCTTACAATTTTTACATTTTTTAAAAGAATTTCCCCCCATAAACATAGAATAGTATTCAAATATTCTCTTTATAGAGACTAAACTCTGTGATTCTATAATTTCACTGTCCATTCTATGCCCATTATCTCTAAAAGTATATATTTATGTCTACTTTTTTGTTTAATGAACCAATCATACTTTCAGAAATATGTGTTATGCCTCCTAACTAAGGTTAAAGTTTCTGTCTCTACCTTGCTCAGTTACTCTAAGAATTTTTCCTAAATCTCTTCTATGCTATGACTTCTTGCTGGATTTTTTTTTAGAATAATTTAGGTGTTCTCTGAAAGTTTTCTCAGAATATTTTTCAAAAATGGTTGCACATCTTGCAAATTTAGGGACACGTCTTTGAGTTAGGCAGCAACTAAAAGATATAAATGTTCTGCCTTCAGTTCTCTTACTTTGTATGTTTTGACTGTTATGTATCAAATCTTTCAGGCAAATCCTGTGTATGTGGAAACACTCTTGGCAATAAACTAGTTTCTGATTCTGAAAACGTGTTGAGCCACATTCATATGCATTTTACATAAGATAAGCCTTCTAGTATTCTTGTGTCAGCTATACCAAACTTGTTCATGAGGTTTGGTTGACCTCGTTCCCAGCTGTGATGCATTCTTTTAACAACAGATGTTATTGGTTGTCACGTACACACCCTTTTGTGAGTCTTAAAGATTTAGACAACCAGTTGAAATGAACTGTGTTAGGGCTGGGTATTGTCAAGAACCTCACAATTCAATTCAATTTTGATTCTTTGGGTCACAATTCGATTCAGTATTGATCCAGTTACTTTGATATCGATTCAGTTATGTGTGTTGATGTCAGGAATTCATTAATACCTTCTGATATGTGTTCAATAAAGTGTGCATTATCTGGCACCAAAACTTATTTTACCATTACATTATTCTTTATTAAATAAAAATTAAAGCAAATGAATTCGAAGTACAGAAAAGCATTTTTTTTGCACATTTTTTCCTTAGCCAAACTTAACAAAAGGAATAAACATTTATGCAGGATTTGTCGACCTGCATTTGGTTGTGATCCACAATTTTAGCGGTAACAACATGTTGCAAAACATCTGTGTGGTGTCGGCTCAAATGGTTACGTAGGTCCGTAATGTGGTATTGTTGCAGTGTTTTAACAGTGACTCACGAGGCTGACACACCGCAAACCGACTATCGAGTTTGTGTATCCAAATGTCGGCTTTTAATGTTGTTGGTGCTGATTTTAACACACTGCTAACTGTTTGACCGTACTGTTGCATTTTTCCAGTTGCAAATATTTTATTGTTGTGATCACTTTTTTCCTGCCATGATATTGTTATTGCATTGGGTGGCAGATGTGAGTGTATTTTTAAAGAGATCAAACACAAACATCCCTGCAAGATCCAATCTGTAGCATTTTATTAACTCATTGTCATTTTGCTTGGAGAATATTTCTCCTACTGCTTTGAATTTCTGCCATTTTGTCCTCTGCTTGAGAAACTCTTGAGCCTCTCAAAAATCCTCACAGTTGCCCCCTCATGAACTCTCTTAAGGGCTATCTGCTTTGCGAATAACTTGATCTTTACCTGGACCTAGTCTTAACTTTAAGGGGAAATTCTTAGAAAATGCCTTAATTTTAAGATTATTCTTTTGGTCACATAGGAGCAAATGTCTGTACTAGGGAACTTAGTGGCTGCACCCACTAATTATTTCCATATTTATGTCACATTTTCATATCTGTACTTATTTGTATTTGCATTTCAATATATGGTTATTTAATTGTGCTTATGTCATTTGTCATCACAGATCGAGTTGCAGTTTTTATCCGAATTTTTGATCTGTATCATGGCCAAATTACAATGTGAAATGTGTCATGCTTTGTCCTTCAAAACACACCCACTTCTGCCGAAACCCGGGATCGAACCAGGGACCTTTAGATCTTCAGTCTAACGCTCTCCCAACTGAGCTATTTCGGCGTTGTAAATGCATTGTAGCTGGTGCAATACTTAGTTGTACCCAGCAGAGGGCGATGTCGTACAGGATATGAGACACCACTGGCAATATTGACAGACTGGCCTTAATAAGAAGGAGCAAATAACCCTTCATATGTGGCTACACTCTGCTCTCTCAGTGTGGTGCAATATGCTGATAGTATACACTGTATGTTATGTTCAGGGTGAAGTTGACGTCTTAGAAAACATATTTTTGCATTCACAAATACAATTCACTTATTACTTTATTTATTCTCTCACAGTTCCTATTTTGTGATTTGAATTAGGAGTTGTGTGTTTCAGATGCAGTCTGAAATGATGATGGGAATATTCTTGTTTAAAGTTTGAGCTAACTTGGCTTACATGCTGTACATATTTACTAAAAAGAGAAAAAAAAAGCCACAATTCATATAATTTTCACCATTTTCATTGCTGAGCCACTGGAACACAGGGACAACACAACGCACAGCTACAGCTTTAAATTTAACAAAACAAAGACGAAATACATTGGGTTTAATCAGATTTGCATGTTTAATAATAATAATAATAATAATAACAATAATAACTTTACTCATTTGGAAGGTGAAAATGAATCTGAATTATGCCCCCCAAAAGTTATTATAAACAAGGCTGAAGCCAGGCTTCAGAAATTAGTGAGGTAAGACCACATATCTGTCAAAAGGCAACATTTCATGTGGTCAGAAAAAAAAGTATTGTCAGCCTTGGGAAGATGCATCGTCCAGCTGATCTGAAAAGTTTGTTTAGCTTAAAGGGGCAATTCATAACCACATTAAAAATGTATATGTTTCCTCTGACCTGTAGTGTTATTTATTACATCCAGATTGTTTTGGTGTGAGTAACTGAGTGTTGGAGATAATGACCATAGAGACGAGGGGGATGATGGCACTTCAGATATTATTTTAAGCCCTGTAGGGGAATTACGTTTTTGATTTGGCTCAGGCAGGGACATGATGGTCGTATTTTGTATTAATTTTAAATACTGTCTCTACCCTGAAAACTTGCAAGTGGCTTTAAAAATCTCAAAAATGATAATTTTTATCGGATCCAGAAACTGTGACATTTTGTTATGTATGGTGAGGGGATAATGCATTTTCTCCCACTCACACAGGGAGCCTCAAGGAAAAATATCTGTGGTTTTGGGGAGGGTCATGATATAGCTCCTCTGCTCTGATAAATAAATTACAGTCCCTAATAAAACTAGATTGATATCAGCTTCTGGTGCTCAAAAAACTCAACTGCTGTGCTTCTCCAGAGATCATGACCTGCAACACAACTCGCACCAAAACAGTCTAGTTTGCTAAGTAGCAGCTAAGAAGAAAAACGCGTTTTTAAAAAAAGTTTTTAAAATGTTTTAATTTTGGGGTGAACTGTCCCTTTAAGAGGCAGGAGAATTTTCTCAACCCACAAAGGAGGACTTCATTGTTTAGTTTATCAGAAACATTCAAATCAAACATAGGCCTACATGGTTTTCACCTGGAAACTACAGGTGTGAAAAAATTGCAATCTGAAAAGTAACTAGTAATTTGTAAATATCCATTAGATTCAGCAGAGCTAACTCAAGGTTGACCTTGAGCTGTACTTGTGGAAGTTGGGATATTCAAATCATAAAGTTCAAATCTCAGGAGACTGACAGACTGGTGGCAGAAACTGGGCAGAAATGGCCCAGATGCTGCTTTACATTTTGCCAGTCGGCAAGGGAGCAGAGAGTCGAAGATGGAGGAGGTCAGTCAGAATACATATTACAGATGTAGAATGTGTGGCAGATGTTGGACGGAGAGCAGAGAGGCTGTGATTAGAGTTGTTGGCATTTTCACTAACCACTAACAGGTCCAGCAGTCTGACCTGATGTAATCTGAACAGTGATACAGTTTATCATAACAGTTTTATGAATTTGCTCCAACGATGTCTGGATGTTTGGAAAAGCACTGTGTCCAGATGAGCAGCAGGATCTGCTCAGTGGCCCTTCAGCTAGTGCATCATCATATGAGCTTCTGATACACAATACGGTACATTATCATCGTGCTGTTTGTCTCACAGCAGGGTTTCCTGCTCTTTTCAGTACTCCATGTACCCTTTTACCATTCAGCATTAAAAATGCTTTACAGTTATAAAATCAGCGTGCTACTATACACGAGTAAGCTATGCAAAGAACGCAAACATAGCCAGAGGATTTGTTCCCTGAACACAGATGTGTATTCACAGCAACAACACAATGAGGGGCTTTATTCTATTTTTACATGAATACAACTTTGATCCAGAAATCGATTCACAATTCATAGATTTTATCAAAATGTCATGACATTGAGCGTACAAAGAAGAGGGATGTTCTGTGGTTTTATGAGGTCTTATGGCTTTACCCCCAATGGTTCTTCATTTTCTTCTTGACTTGTGTGTGTGTGTGTGTGTGTGTGTGTGTGTGTGTGTCCTGTCCTCAAGTATTCTCTGACTTCCAGTTTTTGACATCAGGGGAGGTTTTACCAGCTGCTGCAAAATTTAAGTTGTGAATTTTGCTTGAATGCCTTGGGGCATTTCTGTTGATTGAATCAAACTGAGTTTCTTTCAGCAGATTCCTCATATGAACTCCAACGGTACTTCATGTACTCTCATAATTTTAAAACACATTTGGTTTCTCATAATTTTTGTGACAGGCCGCTGGTCCCACAGTTTTGCCAATAAGACTAACTCTGCACATGTAGCCATACAGACCCAAACTCTGTTCTCTTTCTATTAATCTCAGTTTCTATACAATGTCTATTTGTTCATCTATCTATCTATCTATCTATCTATCTATCTATCTATCTATCTATCTATCTATCTATCTATCTATCTATCTATCTATCTATCTCAAAAGCTGCAACAAAGATGGGAGTTAAATCAAAAGAAACAGAAGCCAAATTATGCAACTATTTTAATTACTTCATCAAATATAGGTCACTTCTAACATTGACTAACAATTGTTTAAAACTGCACAATAAAGCTGAAAAATGTATATGAAAATTGGCTATGCAAAAGAAGGCATTCTGGAGAAAAGATGCAAAGCAACAGAATACATGTTATTTTCCACATACAAACTTAATATTGAAAATAATAATAATAATAATAATAATAATAATAATAATAATAATAATAGCCCATGTGTAATCAAACATCTTGATTAGTGTTGTAATTTAATTATTTCTCGGTAACTCAAACTGCTAACAATTACATGTTTTCTAATTAAATGACGTGTTACTAGTTACTCCACAACACTGTATATACAGTGGTGTAATGTTAAAAAGTAATAATACTTTTTTATTTTTATTTTTACAATACTTAGGTATTATATGAGAGTATCTGTACTTTACTTGAGTTTTTATATATTTGTCTGACTTTCACTTTTACTCATGAAGGAATGGGAGGGAAGGGAAAACTGGATTTTGTTCTTTAAATATTTTGAATTATAATTAAAAGACCTTGTTTTTTTAAAAAAAGTGTATTATAGGCTCCATTTTAAAGGTACATTATTATTTACCATTGAGCTTGACAATTACATTTGCTTAGTGATGATTTATGTTTTTATTATTGGTGTCCTTATTCTGAAGGTCATGTCATGATGACTTAAATGGCATTAGGTTGTATTGTATTTATTAAAAGGAGCCACTCTTCCCACCAAAACCCAAGATCGAATCAGGGGCCTTTAAAACTTCAGTCTAACCATCTCCCAGCTGAGCTACAGTATTTCAGCTTGCACTTTCATATATATAGGTGCTATTTTGAGTAATGTCTGCAGAGGTCGCCCTCAATCAAATTTTTCATATGTCCAGATTTTCTGTAGATCTTAACAGCAATTTTTTTCAAATGTTGGAATGTAAATTTTTTTAATATTATTTTAGCCAAAAATATGTTAAAATGCAAAAAACATCAACTATAGTAGCAGTGGTCTGATTGTTCTTGCTAGGTTTAAATGCTGCAGAATTACTTTGCCCTGCAGGCTGCATCCCACATGGATGACCTTTTTTTCCCATACTGCAGAGGTCTGCATGGCCTCCCTCCCACACAACACAAAACCCACGCAAAGTTTCCAAACAGCACGCTGGCAGCTTCTCAACAAATGCGTACAGTATAGCTCGCTGAAAGGAGCGTGACATGAGCACTGCCAGGTACTGGAGGTGCCCGGTGCCTACTGAGGGCACCAACAAACTGAACGTGACTGCACCCACTTGAAACAGTATAGGATGACTTCTCATCAGAAAGCATGAAGCCAGTTCAACAGGGAAGTTTGATTTTGCCATGCCAACGGAGACAAGACAATGCTAAAATTAACACATAGAAATTGCACCACCTACTCACTATATTATTTGCCGCTTTCTGATTGTTATGAGTGTACAAATGCATGCAACATGCGGTCTCTGTTCAACACAGACCACACAGAATATGTTAATCCCGAGAATGTGTTTATTTATTGCAACAATATATGCTTGTCTCCAGGATGACTTAGTTGCACTGTGTGTTCGCTCTGGTACTGAGGGAGTAATCATGTGAGCTATAACAACAGTGGTGTACATTGTCCTCATGCTGTTCCCCTCACAGCATGTTTCCTCTTTTGTCACCAAAGTCGATGTGGAGGAAAATGCAGTTATCACAGCTATACTTCTTAGGCATGAGTATTGTTCGTATTGTATATTTTTAGTATCTCATGTATAGCGTGTCTTTGACATTCAACAAACTCATAGCAGGCGGCAAATTCAGACCTTAGTATTTCATATTTATTGATATAATTCAACATTGCATGGTGATACATTCACATAAAAACAACACCATGAAGAAAAACTATAAATATAGCATATTCTTGGTGTACATACAATATAATATATATCTTTGTCATGTGTTTACATTCAAGAATGCATCAATCATGTGCATGTGTGTGTGTACATGTGTTTGTGTGTGTGTGTGAGAGAGAGAGAGAGATCCCATGGCCTCTGTAATGAGCTCCAGTGTGAGAACAGCATCAGAGCAGTGAACACACAAGGATGTAGAACGAAGTCAACAGGAAACACTCGTCTTATTATAAACTCCACAATCAGTCAATGCTCGGCTGTAGTGACAGTTGCTCTCTCATGTGCGCTGGACGCTGAGGTTGCGTTGCACCATGGGACCACATGTCTGGACAAGCCAGCTGCAACTGAAACACTTCTCTACATCTAGAACGTCAGCCTAAAATCACATGCGGACCAAGTGACTTATTCTGTAGAACTCACATGAAATAAATTTAAATCTGCTCAGTATTTACAACATGTACATGAGTGTAAATTCAGAAAAGAAGTGCATGCTTTTAGCATGCCAAAACCCTAACTTGAACAACAGAGATACCTTAAATATAATTGAATCCAAGACAATAGATATGCAGTGAATAGGGGAGACCGGGGGCAATTGTAACATTTTCTGGTTTTGATGTCATCACTCAAATACCTCGTGAGCTATTTGGATCCAATTCTATGTGAGTATTTTTTTGTGTGTTGTACTTTTTGACAGTCATGAATTGTTTCTATAAGCAATGTTCGAGTCACAATATTGACTAAACACTAGAAATCACGTTACATCATCACAGTAACAGACACACTTAATACCCTAATACCCCTAGGGGGTCCTGAGAGTTACTGAAGGGGTGTTGCCAAATTATTGTTGAAGTTAGAATTTTATTTTTTATTTTTACCCAAATATGTTGTGTCAACATTAATCCAACATGTTATTAACAAAGATAAATCAGCCTTTTCATAAAAAAACAACATTCAATTTAATCAAAGAGGCAGTAAGAAAACAAACTTTCAAGAATATAAATACGATCACAACAATTTAACATGAATTGAACAATTAATTTCAGTTACATTAAAACAGTATAACTACTTATATCAAGTATGAGACATCAGATTGTCCGTCGGCGGGCAAAGAGCAATCACCAAAGTGTTTGTAAAAATGTTTCAAGACCAAATCTAGGGTATAGAATAGGCAACTCACTTTACCTTACATAACCACAGAGCACACACATAGCTCTGTCTAATTTCTGATTGGTGCATGTTGAGATGATACAATTGGTCCTGGTCTCCCCCACTATTTTTCTAAAGACTGTAAGTAATCAGTTTTTGTTGGGAATGTGTCAGAGTGGTTCTGATTAAACTCAACGGCTGGTTTTGAGATTGTAATTTTTGCTGATGTTCTGGACTGCATTACATTGGACGGTTTTCATGTTATTTTGTCACCTGTGCATTTTAAATTTTACAGTGTCATCCTAACTAGCTAATTCAGCATGGCCAGCTGACTTTACCCGGAGTGTTGTCAACATTTAATTAATCATAAATTACTTTTTTTTGGTATTTAAAAAGGACCAGGACTACATTCTGGGGGAAAGACTTATTATGTCTGTATGCTAAAAGTTACAGTCAGCAGCTTGTTAGCTTAGCTTAGCATAAAGAGTTGAACCAACTAGTGTTGGAACCATGATGTACTTTAAATTTGTTTATTTTATCTTTAAATACAAGGAGGATATTATACATGTGCAGTTCTAAAATTTAACACAAGGTGGAGCATTGATAGAGGAAGTGCATTTACCTGAGCTGCTGGTAACAGGATTCAGGCGTGTGAGCATTTAGACATTTAGTTTAGCTTAAAGTCAGGACAAGTTTGGCTCTGTCTGAGGGTAATGTGTTATATCACATTTGGTTTCCAGTCTTTGTGCTAAGCTTAGCTAACTGACCGTTGGCTGTAGCTACATATTTACTGTACACATAAGGATGGTCTCAATCTTTGCATCTAATTTTCTGCAAGAAAGTCAATGCGCCTATTTCCCAAAATGTCAAATGTACCTGCTCCAATCAGCATATGCAAAAAAAAATTAATAAGACATTACACCATTTGATACAAATTTGGGAGCAAAAGAATTGCATTTATGTGAAAGAGCATTGCAAGACACTGTAACATTCACCGTTCGATAATGACTAAAGCTAAAGTAAAACTGCATTTAATATTTCACACTAGCCTTTAATTATTCTCTGACTTGTTTGCTGACACATTTACATTTTGTCATCATCATATTATCACTGTGCGTTGCTTGTAAATGCCCAGCATGTCCCCCTTTTAGTTTTGAATATCATAATATCAGAGCAGAATTAAGGCTGAGTCAATATTAAATATATTTAAAGAGTGTTTTTGAGTGTTTGCTCAAAGTGTATTAACATTTTTAACAGCTGCCTTGGAGTCTTTGAGTGGGAGGCAGATCAGATCATCTGCTGACTAAACACATTCTTTGGAGCAGTTAGGTAAGCACCACTATGAGAACGCTCTATCTTAAAATATGTAAACTGACTTTAATATTTGACAGAGTGCAAATTATATACACTTGTGTGTTTGTTGTTGTGTGATTTTCTTCAGATGCTGCGTGCACCGCAGTGGTGACAGCATCCTGCTCTCGCTGCTGCCTGAGGTCTATGTTAGCTGTGTTTAGCATGGGCTTGCTGCTGGTGGTTACATTAAAACATCTCCCAGAGGTGGAAATGTGTTTTTCACATATCTTACACTGGCTTCACGCACCAGTGAGTTTCTTAATGAAACACACCTTTGACTGGCTTTTAATTATTGCCCGGCCTATGCGTGTCAGTCTCACAGGACCTCTGCCAGGCAGCGGTCAGTACCTTCGCTCGCTTCCAGCCGCACCTGTCGGCTGGTTTTTCTGTTCTCCACCCAGGAGTTGTGTATGACGGTGCCCCCGGGTGACGGGTCAACCTGGAGCAGCGATACCACCCTCTTTTTAACTTTTGCGCGGAGGGCACGACGCAGCTTCTGTCGGGTGAAGGCGTAGAGTAGAGGGTGGGAAACGGTGGTGCCGTAAGCCAGGGCTAAGAACCAGAGGCGTAAGCTGACCAGGGCGTCGCTGGGGCCAATGCCCAGGATTAGCACGTTGGTCACAGAGAGCGGAGCCCAACAGCCCAGGAAGGTGGTGATAATGATGAGGGACATCCTGAACACCCGCCTCTGTCGCTCTCGCCGATCCCTGTGTCGCCGCACTGCACGCCTCAGAGCAATAATAGCTGACACGGATGCCTGGACGCCCATAGTGGTGGGCATGGCGGTTGCAGCGCCTGTGTCGGGTGTGACGAGTGGCGCAGAGGAGGACAGGGCAGGGGGGGAGGTAGCAGTGGGGGTCGGGGAGGGGGAAGGGATGAGGGGAGGATGGCTGAGCTGTTTGGTACCGTCTGTGGTGCACTGCTCCCGTCCAACCTCCCCTCCGTCAGTCATTCTGAGCCCCGCCCTCTTTTTTTTCTGTCTCTTGTGGTGCCCCCTGAACCGCTGGCCCCTCTTAATATGGGAGCCGATGCGGATATTTAAAGCCCTCAGTATTCTGGAGTAGGTGAACAGCATCACTGCCACAGTGGTGAAGAAGATGGGCACCTGCAGGATAAGATGGTAGTGCATACCCAGGCCTGTGTGGAAGCCCTGCTCGCCAACGCACAGCAGTGTCTGGTTTCGCCAGGTTGGCACCACCATGGCGCTGAAAGCATGTAAGGACGAGGGCGTCACTTGCCCTCTCTCCTCTTCTCCTACTCCACTGGACCACTCCACCTCCAAGAACGGGATAAAAAACACAGCGACCGAGGTGATCCAAACGGCAGCCAGGAGCAGTGTTGCTCTGCGTGTGGTCAACAGTCTGTTGGCCGGCCGCACTGAGATGTCATATCGGTCCAAGCTGATTACCAGGATGTTGATGGCCGTAGCTATGCTGGCAAAGGTGACGCAGGCCTCGTGGAAGCAGCAGAGCAGGGCCAGGTTTGGTCCCGGAGGCAGCAGAACAACCACCAGAGTGAGGGGCAGACAGAGTACACACACCACCACATCCAGCACATGCAGGTTGACGGTCACCATATTGCTCACCGAGTCCACCAAATTTGATTGAGAGCAGTAGAGCACCAGCACCGTCAGGTTGCTGCTGAAACCCAACACCAGCTCGAGCATGAGGAAGGCGGTGAGCGACACCTGGAAGCTTAGCGAGTATGGTGCGTACCCTGATGCCGGGCTGCTGGCCGAGCCCCCTCCTCCCTGCTCCTGAAGGACTCCCTCCAGGCCGGCCACCGTCCCAGGCCACTCAGTGGTGGCTGGGTCCAAGGTGTAGCTGTCAGTCTCCATGGCGACCTCTCAGCCTTCATATATTGTATCTGTCAAAGCACTGATGAGTTCCCATGATGCACCAGGCCGAGCCTCCATGATGCAGGGATGAATAACAGTTCGGTGACAGCGCTGGGGAGACAAGAACACAAGATGAGAAATGAACTGTGGAGGAGAAAATCAAAACACATTATCTCTCTCGCAGCGTGAAATGATCCTGGACTCGCTTGATATCAGGTATTTAGCTGTAAGGAACAAAACATTTTTTTCTGTGACAGCATATGACACATAGCGATGCCTCATGACCCCTGTCATGTGACACTGCTGATGGTTGGAGGGTTCTGATGGGGTGAGTTAAGTTGTGGAAATGATTAATGAGGACTGGTTTAACCAATGGGATCCCCTGGGCGTGTCAGAGGTGTTTAAGCAATCAGCAGTGACCTGTGTATAAACCAAATTCTGGTGTATCTGTATTTATTGTATGAACTTTTTTTTCTTCACATTTGCTTTGGCAATGTAGACATCTGTTCCCCATGCCAATAAAGTCCCTTTAACTGGAACTGAATTCAACCGTGCTATTTTAAATTAAGTGTGCATGGGTAACACAACAAGGTGTTCAATGCACCATCATTTCTGTTTAAAATAATGTTGTGCTACAGTTGGTCAGGGCTGGATTCAGACTACCAGCAGGTGAAGCAATATGATACAAATGTCTAAACAACCAATTGAATTGATTCATTTAATGGGAAGTTAGCCTATCTTTTCAGAACATTTATTTAAGTTAGAAGTAGGCCATTAACTAATGAAAAAGGGGTAATCCCAAAAGCTCCAGTTGAGTTGGAGTTGGAGAGGCTGTTGATCAAGTCAAATTCTTGTAATAGTGAAACATGGGATAGAAAGAAAATATCTATCCATCCATCCATCCATCCATCCATCCATCCATCCACCCATCCATCGATTGATCATTATAAATATATATCAGCCCCAGCATCTGCAGATTGAACAGGTGCTGCATTATGCATCAATCCAGCCTTCAATCTGTCTCCTATCTGTCTCTGATTACCATTTTTGGCTCAGCCACAGCTCATGAACTGCACACAAGCTGTCAGAACTGCAGGCGGCCACAATGGGCCATCACTGCTGGAGCTCAGGGGAACGGCCGTTTAAATGGGGATAAGTACTCAAACCAATCAACTGCCCTCTCAGTGTACCATTGATAACAAAACATTCAGCAGCTTACACAAGATTGGCCATGATCTCTGCTCTGCCAGCTGTAGCAGACCACATGATTTATTTACCACACCTCTACTGCCAAAGGAATATTAAATGTTGGAAGCTTTCGGAGAAAACTGATGGCCACTTAAGTCAATGTATTTTAGTATCAGAGTCACATTTGAGGGTTAATTCATTAAAAAAGACAGTGTAAGGACATGGAGGAAAAGCTGCAGAATAAACCAAAGGTAAATACCAAACATAATGCAGATTTCAGGGAGATTCATGACTGAATACATGCCCAGCTAACTATCTATTCTAATTTCAGTTGAACCTACTGAAAAAAAGTCATTAAGTATTGTTGATGATAATGATGATGATCTTTCTGTTTTGAAATTTGGTTGTGGGAATCAATGTTGGTGCCTTTAACCCTTTGAAACATGAGCAATTTGGCTTGGTTTCTTTCAAAAACATGGGAAGAAGGCCACAAGCAACTTGAGAAATGGCACAACAATGAGCAAGAAATTATTAAAAAGTTAGAAGAAATTTAAGAATTATAAATGTAGTTCTCTGGACATTTTTCCTTGTTTTTGTAATGAAATCTAATGATCCCCTTCTAGCTATTTTTAGGATTATTCCTGTCACCTCTTACACCTTTTGCAATTTCCATGTCATCTCTTGTCAAGTTAGTCATTATGTTTTTCCCCTTGTTTCAAAGAAGATTAAAGCTATTTGCTCAGGTTTTAGAGGTTTAAATGCTTGTGGAAGGCGTCTGAATGCAGAAGAGGAAAACTGACGTCCAACTAGGTGTCAAAGGGAGCTCTTTTCTCATTATAAATGGCATTACAGGAGGAGGACAAAAGACATTCACTCCATCCAATTACACACGACACTTCAATATCTGGAGCAGTTAATGAAGACTAGTGTTGGCTGCTGTGATTCAATGCTGCAGCTCGCAGGTCATTGATGACTGTTGTTGTGGTTTTTGTTATGTCCTGAACCTGTTGATACTGCTATGCACACAGACAGTATCTCACTGTTTTATTGACAACCACAAGATTAAAGGCAGTGTGTAAAATAGAGTTGATTAGAGGGTGGCCACTGATTGCACCTGTGGGAAATCAACTGAATGATTAAAATCACAGCTTCCTTTCCCCTAAAATCATCAAGAGGTGAAAATCTCAGCATCAAGTGTTTCACAGATTTGTTGACAACCCTGCAAGTCAGGAGTGCAGGAAAACAAACAACACAACAAATCAACTCTCAACTATCAACTGCTGGCAACGAGACGTTCGGTTGAGTGATGGACTCATTTTCTCCCAGTTTCTGTTGCCACGGCAACCACACTACCAGAGTGTAGATTAATGAGGGCACAGGTGCTGTAGTATTGAAGCATGTGACACCGAGCTCTTTGGTGGGAGTTAAAACATCTCTCAACTACAAATCAGAGAGCTTATAACATGTTACAGTCCTACAGAAAACATAAAGGAGACAAAAACAAATGCACATGATGGTACATGTCTGCTTGTCTGTTGACTTTCATGTGTTCCCTGGGCATTGTTAAAAGCAGAGCAGGGGAGGAAGTGGAAGTCCCCTGAGACCAATGGCGCTCTTCTTTAAGCTATTTTAAGTACACAAATTACAGACATGGAAACAAGAGGCATGTTTCTACAGCACTTTCTAAAGCAATAGTTTGGAACTTTTGAAGTGGGGTTGTATGAGGTTCTTATCCATAGACAGTGTATTACATACAGCAGATATCTATTGGCACGTCCATAGTTTGGAGGAGCAGGCTGGAGTCCGACCAGAAAGCTAACGTACTGTTGTACAGGGGTGAGTAAGATGTATTTTAGCCACCTAAAAAAAAAAAAAAATCAATATCAGTTTAAGTGTGCACTATATTTAGAATGTATTCACCGCTTTACCTTGACATCAGACAGAAGTTTCCGACAGGGGAATTAATTTGTTAAATTGCTCTCTTCAGAGCCAGACTCCAATGAGAAAAACTGTGATTTAATACTGCTCAACACAGACGCTGCTGGTCTAGTGCTGCCTCGAACAGTTTGTTGGTGTTATTGTGTGACATTGACATTTGGCTTGGATTCACCAAAGTCACACAAGAACACAAACTGGCAAACTGATTGAAGCAGTGATAGACCAGCAGCTCCAGTCTTCAGCATGCTAAAATGTTTCTCAGTGGAGTCTGGTTGCTTTGATGAGAGCATGGATTGGAGCTGCTAACAGCCTCCTCATCGAAACGGAAAGGTCAAGCAGTGAAAATCCTCTCAAAATAGCGTACATTTTGTAGATTTTTTTTAGGGGGGACTTTTTTCAGGTTGCCAAAATATGTTTTGCTGTGGTTCTCGTCAACAGCATTACATTTCTTAGCTTCCATGTCGGCATTCCTGTTACTTCTCCAATCTGCAGTCGTGCCAACTGACATTTACCGTCAGCTGACACCTTCTGGTTGGTTGGTCGATATGCTTTTTTCCAGCCATATTCTCATTGATTTGACAGTTGCTGGTGTTGGTTTCACAAGGACCTTAAACATTTTTTCCCATCCTTGAAAACAGCAGTTGCTTTTCTTCAGCACTTTAATATGTATATGACGTTTGGTCCTGTGATTGAGTCCTGCCCCTCCTCCACTGTGATTGGATGGCTAGGTGAAAAGTGACAGTGAGGAGTGCAGCTTTTTACATTGAGCCATTGAACAATTTTCAACTCTCATTTTCAATTGAAAAACAAAGATATTCAGATTTATCACTATGGGCTGATTTTACAAAGTCTTCAAAGGACTCTGCAGTTCAAGGCTGGATTCTGAAAGAGACATGAAAGTACCAGAACCCACTTTGAAGCTGCATGACGGCTCACGTTAGCTTCTGGGCTTAACTTTGCAGAGATAATGTTCGTAATGTCATGTCCTTTATGACATTGCAAGCGCTAAAGTTAACTTCTATAGCCTCGAAGGTTTTTCTCATCAGTCTTGTTCAACACTTGGTGGTGAAACAGACTTTTCCACTCACTACAGGGGGAAAAGCTCCACTTCAGTGATAGAGTATTCAGTTTATTTTCAGATAATGTTACATTAGACATCACATATTTATATTACTCGCTTGACCGAAAAACTGCAGGAGGCATTTGACTTGCCCAATATCGGCCCTGTAAAAACGCTTTGCTGGAATCATGACCCAACCAGGTAGAGAGCACTAAGTGCACTGTGGCTTATTAAGTTATCACCTGGAAATAATTTGCAGATTTTTTTCCCCCAGTCAACCAACCTATTGGTTGAGAAGGGTAGATACATTTTCAGTCAACCAAGATTTTCTTTGGTTGAATACAGCCCTAATGTACTGTATGAAACACACTGACTGTGGATAAGTACCCCGTACAACTCCACTTTGAAAAATCCAAACTATCCCTTTTAGCTAGCTGTTGGCAGATACAGATTCATGGTGAAGTCTAAAACTGTAAGAGATATCTCATGGGGATGTAAGGAGAAATGAGGGATGGAAATTGAGGGATACTTGGGAAAGTGAAAAAACAGCCAGTGAAGAATTGACGGGAGTGCATGAGTTCAGCCCTGCAGCCACTTTGCTTGACTCGTGTTGGAGGTTTCCAGCTGGTCTGTTCGTGAGCAGACTGTCTGATTGCCACCAGAGGCTGCAGCTGAGAGAGAGACTGAAGATAAGTGGACAAGGGGGGTGGATTTGGAAATGTAAGGAGTGAATTCTTGTTTAAAAGAGGGCATGCATCACCTGAAAGTAGGACATCTGAAATGCCTTTTGAGAGAACTGAGACAAAGTACAAGAAATGTGAGGAAAGGAAGTAGAAACGAAGAGCGAGCCAGCAGCACTGGTAAACAAGATGTCCCAGGGTGCAGAGGTGGCAGCTCTTTTTTCCACTCTAAACTCTTACAACTGCTGCTGGTTTCCTGGTAGCCTCCAGTACCCAACAGACTGCTTCAGTCCCAAAAGACTTTGCTTATGATTGCCTGAGTGAAAAGCATGATAGCTGCACGGGTTAGATTATAGCACAGGAAAGGTGGACGGATACTGGCAATCTTGAAATTGCAGCGGAAAGCAATCTGGCCGTAGAATGGCACAGCAGATAATTGAGACTGGAGCTCTATATGATGCACAGGTTTTCTCTAATAAAGGAACTGATGTTTTGGCTGTGCTGGGTTGTTTTTGGGAAGCTTTTGTACTTTTTCGTGAGGTAAAGTTTTCTAAGGGAAACAATTCAGTTACATTGGTTTTCTGTACTGTTTAATCTCAGCGAATTAAAAGGTTAAGTTACAAAGTGCATTCATGTGAGGCAGAAGTGTGAAAAATCAATCAATATGACCCTGCTTTGACCCAGAGAGCCTCATGTATGACCCCAGAGAGCACTGCGCTGTTTCACACTGTTCCTTATCCACAAGCTGGTTGTTAAGAATTTCCTCCCTCTTTGAAAAACCTAATTCTGAATGATCCTGGGGATGGTTCAGGTTAAAGTGCTTTTCATTTCTGAGTCCAGATAACACCTTGTCAGAAAGCACCTCCACATCTCCTGATAACTAGCTGTGAGCCAGAGGCAGGCGAGTGTGAAATCAGGTGCATTTCTTAAGATGGCTTCCTAATTATGTCGCCTGCAAGTGGAAGATGCTCACCAGGGAGTGCTCACCAGGTGACTGTGTGTGTGTGTGTGTGTGTGTGTGTGTGTGCGTGTGTGTGTGTGTGACCATTTTCTCACTATGCAGAAGGCAACGATCTCACTCAGACCCTAACATACTAAGAGGAAAAGGTCACATCAAGGAGACTGCATTTCATCAGTGGTAGCCGTTTTTCAGTAACACCTTCTCCATTTACCCGTGTATAATATAATAAGGTCGAATGTCAGCGCAATGACACGTTTTAATAGAAAACTGAATGTAAGGTGAAGCTGTAGAGAACCAAGAGGTCGTGTGATTTTGTGATGTGAGTTTTCTGGACTTGTTAACACAGAGACCTGATTTTTCAGTTTGAATCCTTCTGAGATGTGAACACTTGCTGAGAGTTAGATGAGAGGGTTGGTACCACTCTCATGTCTGTATGGTAAATCTGATATTACCACCAGCAACTGTTTGGATTAGCTCAACATAAAAACAAAGAAACTCCTCCTATCAGCCTTTCTACAGCTCACCAATTAAGACATTATATCTTGTAATCTGTAATATATCTGTAATATCTGTAATTGTAATATCTTGTAGTTTAAGTCATACAAAAACTCAATTGTAAAAAGGCAAGCTGTGGCTTCATTGGGAGTGATATGCTGGAATATTTGTTCTTGGATAGAAACACTAACTAACGCTGGCAAAGAGATAGTTCCAGCATGTAAAAACATGCTTGTGTTTTGTTTCTGTAATTCTGTAGAAAGATTAATTGTAGAGTCTCAGTCCCAATACCGACAACATTGGGTTGTTGGTATTGGACGACATGGGACTGAGACTCAACAATCAACTACGTTTCTCCAGACTTACATACTGCACTTTTGAAATGAACAACTTCAAGTTTACATTATAATTTTGAACTAACTTTACAGTCCCAACAAAACTGGTTTACATTTATTTCTTCCATTTAAAAAAATAAAAATAAAATCTTGTGATCATCATAAATTTACAGAGATTCCCCAAAACTGGTCATGTGCTTTAACCCAAACTGTTGTTTCAAACTCATTGCCAATGTGGTCGACGTTCTAGTTTAAACTGCTTGGCAAAATTTGCACAAAATGTGGGCTTCATTCATTGGAATCTATACTGATTTATTTATGAATCTCCTTCAAATATTAATATGTTCTGGCTTCAGCTGCATTGTATGACTTGTCAGTTGCACGAGCCATGCCGACCATCATGCTGGTGCTGTAAATCAACAGGTGCTGTATAACGCAGTGCATCAACTGCTTTAAGAGTTAACAACATTCATGTTCAATAGTTGGAAGTGGATATGTTAAGTTCACCCTTAGACAAAACGTTTGTTCAATGAATGTGCTCTTTAGCATGTTCTTGCACAACACTGCATATAACTTGTTAACCAGTGAGCGTTACAGTTAGCTTTAAGAGTTGGATCTTGTCGCCTGCTGACAGAGTCAGGCCGTTTCCCGCTCTATCCAGTGTTTATGCTAAGCTAGGTTAGCCAGCTGCTGGTGGCTTTATATTTACCATACATCAGTGGTTTCATCTAACTTGGCAAGAAAGTAAATTTTATTTTTCATTATTAGGCTATTTTTAATTATTTCTGATCATTTCCCATAATGTTGTACTTTTTCTTAACCACCATGTATACTGAACTATTTCTAAAAAAAACCCACCCTAAATCCCTCAGTTTTAAAACTGTGCATGCTGTGCCTTGTGCTTTTAAACAATTTATTGTTTGATAAACTGATGTTATTCTTGGTCACGGCTACAGTCGCTGCCTGACATTTTCAGTGCAAAATGCAAAACTTTGCAAATCAGGATATGCAATATGTAAACAAAATCATGTCATTCTGCTCAGCATTTAACATCACATCTGCATCCTTTTCCCTAATCCTTTGATTTTGATTCAGTTGGGAGGAGTGTCTCTATCACTCCTCCCTGAGTATCTCTGACATCAGGTTTTGCAAACTAATTTAAATAGCAATAACTTCTTTCTTTGTCTATTGCTTCACACTAATGGTCAACAACACACAAGGAAAAATCCTTTTAAGAACAGTGATGCCCATTTCAAAAATTGTCTCTGCACCCAAACAATCAGACTTGAATGAAACAATTTAGGTCCCGGTGGATTTTAAAATGTAATGCTAGGAAAATCAATGCAAGTTGAGGGAAAGTGCAATAAATATTTAAATTAAAACACTCCATTACAAAGCAGCCCCTGAACACTGAGTCTGATTTGATGGTTCGTATATTGGATATTTTTCAGTGCATCACAGCAGGAGGGTTATTTCACAAGCATCGAGAGCTCCCACTTTCTATTCAGATCTAAGAGTGGCTCTTCAACCTTTTCCCCTTCAGTGTAGGAAGCCAGAAACTATGTGACAAGAGACTTATAACATGTATAATTGAACAGCAATAGTCACATCGCCATTCCTCAGGAGCAGCAGATTAAAAGACAGTGAAGATAATCTTGCTATTCCTGTGAGACAAGCTGATGTAACAGGTTGTCAAAATGACATATAGTGAGAAGACAGGAATGCAGAAGAAAAGTACACCAAAAGGGAATTCATTTTTTTATACTTAACGTTGAATTTTTTGTGGGAATACTGTGGAAAATTGTATTTATTTATCAACTAAACTAAAAAAGATCATGATTAAATCAAATCAGGCAACGTGTGTTTGATATGTTACTGTATTGCTCTCAGTGGCAGCAGAACCACACAACACTGAGTGCTAACACTGTAATAAAAAAAATCAAAAATAATGCATTCAACTCTGTGAGACTGTACTCAGGCACATCAGTACTTTAAGCTACATGTTAAAGTGGGCATGCAAACATAGTGATGACCAGCAAATATAGCGTTTAACTTGGTCGCCATCATTTGCTCCTACGCAGTACAGCTGAGTGTGATGGGAATGTCATACGTTTTGAAGGTATTTGGTCATAAGCACATTAAACATTTGAGCTAATGACAGCACTAGATTAAGTCAGGTGACTTTCAAAGGTATTACAATTTATTGGGACATGAGTGTCTGTACCACATTTAATGTCAATATATTCAGTAGTGGCTGAGAGATTTACATCAGCAATAAACTACTTCAACTAGTTACTGCCTACAACATTTCCTGATAAATTAGAGTAAAATCGTGTTTAAATTATTTTCAAAATGCACTTGTATTTGCCTTTCCCAGTAATTTCATGTACACATACTTACAGGGGATTCAGGATGTTACCAATAGTCACGAATGATGTCCATTCTTATTATAATATTAGAAAGGTGCAATGTAATAGTGTTTGAGCAGTGTGTTTGTTTTACCCCCTGAGCTGACAGCACCAGGAACTTTTCGCTCGTGCCATGGGAAAAATCCATCTGATGATACCATTTGGCTGACGTACTGGTGGTGATGCTCTGGTAGCTGGAGGGCACCTTTACACTGTTCATCTGCACACACTTCTTACATCCCAGCAACAAAGAGCTGGTTGAAAATTGGCAAACGATTTGAATAAGTACATTTTTTAAGTACTTATATTTAACTTAAGAGCTTCAGTTTTACTCCACTGCAATTCAGGGGCAAGTATTGTACTTTTCACTCCACTACATATTTTCCACAGCTTTAGTTATTTTGCACATTCAGATTACTAATAAAAACATTTAGTAAAGCACATAATTAGTATTTGATGAAGCTATTAAACAATTAGCTCAAAGTGGAAGAAGTTGAACTAAATTACAGTAACACCATCTTTACCTGCTGCAACATTTGTGACATTTACCCACTCAATCATTATTTACACACCTGTACTATAATATGAATGTACTATAATCTGAAATGGGCGATTCTGCATCATAAGTACTTTCAATTTTGACATTTAAAATAATTTTTATGCACATACCTTCGTACTTTTACATATGTAAGCATTTTAATGCAGGACTTTTACTTTTTGGTACAATTGGTACAAGTAAACGGTAACAGAGTTGCTTGTAATCTGAGTACTTCTTTCGCACCTGAGCCCATGTCATTAAGCTGCCAACCTCTTTATAAGCGAGCATATACACACATTTACTGTGTCTTCACACAACACATGGGTGGCACCACAGGTTCATAGCAGTTTGAAGTAAATCAGATTTCTTCATTAAGATGCAAAGTTATGCAGCAAGGTGCCTGAAAATCTAATCAGACCGTCAACTCAACCGAGGGAAGCTGTGGGGAAAGTATGAAATTTCTGTCATGTACCATTGACGAGAGAGTCAGAGGACACTGCAGTGGCAGGACGGATTAAAATGAATGATCAGGGTTGGCATTGAATGATTATATTTTATTGTAATTAATTTCTAATTGCATTATTTCTAATCCTATTACAGATAATGTCAGATGGCCTTTAAATTCACAACAACAGAAGAGTTATTAAAACATCTGTGTGGCAGCAAGAAGTCTGATCATTCCTTGTCCATTGAGGTCACTATAATCACTTGTCACAGCAATGTGTAATACTTTACATACTACATACATACTTTACTACACTTTAGGAAATAAGTAATGAATAAAATATAAATCTGTCCATCACAAAGCTTATCAGAGCTTTTAACAACGCATTATATTCTTTTCTGTCTGCTAAACTACACCCAACAACTGTATCATCACACAGAAGGAAGCGAGCGTCTACTGTTAGCTCACCTAGCACCACTAAAGTAGCTATATTACAGCTCAGGGGAGATGGACACAGATGATGTTTACGTCTCACGCTGTCACGAGTCTCTGGTCCCTGAGTAGATACACACCTCCTTCTGCATGGCGATTTGTTTGGTGGATGTAGTTGGTTAGAAAGAAATTAGTTCCTACATTAAACTGCTCACAACAAGGTCTGAGCAATCAGGTGATAATTTCTGGAAAGAGACATTGTTGTTGAGTTTTTCAAATGTTTTTTTTTTTCTAAATTTGAGCACCACAAGCCACAAGCTGAGTGCTATCTAGTTCTTTTACATTGGAGAGAAGGCAGACATCTCTACAGTTGATCTCCAACACATTCGACTACTCACACCAAAACAATCCAGATAAATAGCACTACAGGTAAAGGAACTGTCCCTTTCAACCAAGAGTCTGCTGTCAGTATGGGGGGAACTCAGAACATACACACTCCCTCTATGCAGAAAACACCCACCAGCATGTGTGTGCTCGCATCAGTGTAAAAAGACTTCCTACTGAGACATCAAGCTGTTATTTGAGCACGCTCTCCAGTCACCACGCCATGATGGAGACAAAATGTCATGTCAGAGCAAAACACTCGCAGGCCACTGCTCATCCTCAGCACAGTTGGCTGGGGAGAGCCGCACACACACACACACACACACACACAAAAAAAATCCAAACACACACACAGAGTAGTACAACAGAACACCTGCTGAGTCTAAGTGGTCTTGTAGCTGTAGATGGATACAGCGAGGACGAAAGTCTCATCTGGAGCAGCCCTAGAGTGTATTACAGAGCTGTAAATGTTAGGGATTATGTTCTCTGCCAGAAGATGAAATGTAAAACAAATAAAAACTGAATACAGAGTTCCCCACGGACTCTGCCTCCCAGCTGGTCGTTGGCCTTTAACACGTCAGCACTTTGAGGCATGACTGCGACCTTCAAATGACAGGACAGTGACATCATGTTTATCAGATTACTCTCATCATGTAAAGTGTAATGACCTCGTTTAATACCAAAACATTGTTCTGTACTGCCGACATGTCGACATGTTAATGCATACAGTATGCATGTGTGTGGAGACATCATGGGAAATGTGATTGCACAGGTCTAACTGTGAAGCCCTGCTGGGACTGTGACCACTGAAAAGTAAATTTAAGGTGGTCTTTTGGCAAAACAATCCTAACTCAAAGTCCATTTATTAGCTTTTTACGGACTTTTATTATCTCGGGGTCTTCATGTAAACAGATGCATCTCCTCGACAACTGAGCTATTGACTGATGAAGACCATGTGATGCGGTTTAAAGCTCCAGAAATGCTAAAAAAGTGGACCTTAAGTTGAGATTTCTGTGTCAAATTTGCTCTCATCTTTACCCGTCATATTTGGCCACTTGAGCAGAAGCTCCAGTGTTACTAAAGTGACGCCAGGGGCAGCCATTCAGGTTGTATCTCAACAAAGAAGGGGGTTGCTGGATAGGTCTATGCAAAGAAATGACTCTGTTGTTATTAGAAAAGGATTGCAGATGCAGCTAAAAACAAAAAACGCCCAGATTCAAGTGGCACAGATGTGGCTGGAAAGGCAGTAGTGTGTTGTTACAAAACACACAGCTTTGAGTCGCAAAAACACTACAACCAATGTTATTGTTTGTCATATTGGACAACTGGTCTCCTGGGTCGAAGTGCAGTGTTGGTGGACCAATCTATATCAGTATAATTATGGTGGTGACACTGCTCAAGCTACATATTTTGACGCCCTAGTCGTGAGACCAGGCTGGTCAAAGACTATATCCAAGGTCAAGAGGGTTGGACATTTGAACATAGTTGTAGTATCATACTAACCCTATGTAGTGTTGAATTGTTTTTCAGTGTAAAATACGAGTGTATTGACCACTACAGCCATCAGATGATTAAATCAACTACTCTCTGACTGAAAATTTTCAAACTTTTAAGCGTCAGGTTGTAATGTTGCAAGCTGTTCTGTTATTGCATTAAACTATCAAAGTGCTGAGATGTTATGAAAACTTTACCCCCTTCTGTATTTATTGCAGGCCTATTTCACTGTGATATGTGCAGTATTTTATTTTTCTATTGGCTTAATTAAATTAAAAGTAAAGCAGATAAGTAACAAGGACAAAAAGTAACATTAGTTGAAATCAGTGCTCATGTTAGGAAGCTAAGCTAACTAGCCTCCACATTTTGAGATGACTGAAAGCACAGTGGGTCCTCCCAATGTTGAATGTGGTAAAAGGACAAAAGTCTTAATTTGCTAACGGTTGATGACCAACCGTTCTCCAGTCAGTAGTGCACAAAGGAAGTTGACTACAGTGTCAACCCAGTCGCCAGAATAAATGTTGGTGTTGTACATTTCTGCAAACCACATATATGTTACATTTGCAAATTTCATATGTAGATGATAAGTCGAAGCTCAACATTTGATGTTTTAATTTGATGTTGTGACAATGCTGTGGTTAGTGGTTAGTAGAAGACATCATGTTTTGGATTAAATTATCCAGTTTTGTGACATTAAGCATGACTGGAAATATCACAGGGCTCAAACAGTGGTCTGTTGCTTGGCAGCTGAGTTTTACACCATCCCCTCCTCCTGATGAGAAACTCACCTCACATGTAATCAGAAATAGACCACTTTAAAAACACTGATATGATACATATGAAACATACAATTGTAACATATCCATGGTTTGCAGAAAGGCACAATGTCAACATTTTTTTTCTGGTGACTGGGCTAGAAGTTTCCACTAAGAGGTTTGAGGCTTAGATGCTGTTTCCACAAATATATCTGAAAAATGTAAACGATAGCTGCAGTATCATATATGTATATATATAATATGATTTCCTTGCATGAAAAGAGAGAATCCAAATTTCCGTTTGACATCTACTTGCTTTTGCCTTCGAAAATATTCTTAAAGGAATTTTGTTAAAGGAAAAAAATAAATGCCAGATCTAGACATTAGTAAAGTGCTGTGTGTCTTATGATCTACACAAACACATAAACACACACTGCATCTGGACACTCTTAATACAGCAGAGGGTCCCGGGCCTGCCTCACTTATTGGTTTATTGACCCTCTGTTCAGGGTTTTTATAGCCCTTAGTTGTGGCTGCTGTTAAAGCAGCATCTATGCTTTCTATGCAGAAATCTAATTATCATCTTGGTCCAAGTCATAAATATTTTTGGCTCATTTCATAATGGAGCTGAGGAGCAGCTGGAAATAGTGAGCAGGAAGGCATGACATATGGAGAAATACAAAGTGTGCTTTTAAGAAAAAATATGAAGGAGGGTAAAGTCAAGCAAAAACTCATCTTCTTCAGGAGACTAATCTTTAATGTATGTCATTCTTTAAATGACGGAGAGAGGAGAAATCTTAGAGATAAAACTTGAGCACAGTCAGTGCACCTATTGCCATTTCAGTCATTGACCAGAATACACTTGGTATTGGGAAACAAATCTATTATTCAGACAGACTCTCCAAACGACAGGCAATTCAGGTATGAGCAAAGCATCCAGGCTCTCACAGAGGACCTTTGTGTTGTCCTGTTGCCTGAATTATTTATCGCTAAGCTGAAATATGGACCTGAAATAGCCAGCCATTGAAAATCTAAGCGTGGGGAAAAAACAGGGAAAAGAAAACTGGGGGAAAAGAAGCAGAAAATAGACACGAGAAAAAAGGTGTTTTGCAAGATGCTAAACAGAAAGCCACTTTGTGAGAAATGATGAGCTTACTTGACGGCAGAAGGAGACAATTAGAAGACAATTTATCCATTTTGTGTGTGAGCTGGTGACAGCCAGACAGAGAGGGGATGATGATGATGTATTGGCACACACACAGACACACTTCCTGTCTTCGTGTGTCCAGCCTTCATGTTCCCAATCAAAGCTGTCCACAGCAGAACATGGGGACGGCGTGGTGGCAGAGACGCAGCTCAAAGCAGAATGCTTTCATCAAGACTTTTCCCTTTTTCTCTTCGCTTTCTTCCACCGCCACACTGTGGCACTCCCCCCACCCTCCTCCGTTAATCCTCATCTTGCCTGCTGTGTCGTACTGCATTTAGTTTCACTTTTACAGTCTTTAGTTGTGCCTCTGTACATGTCTCTTTATAATTGTTTTGTTCTTTGACATAAAATGCTGTTGCTTGTGACAAACAGCTGGGAGAGAAACTGCGTGATATAACACGTGGATTGTATGAGAGTGTAAATCTCAGTTATTTCATTCTGTGAGGGCAGACTGCAGTGCTGAAATCCTGAATGGGCTATTAAGACTGCAACTAATGACTATTTTCATTGTCAATCAATTTGTTGATTATTCTCTTGATTAATTTATTAGTTGGTTAGTCTATACAATGCCAGAACATAGTATAAAATGTCAGTCAGGCTTTCCCAAAGCCAGAGATGACGTCTTCAAATGTCTTGTTTTGTCTGCAACTTGAAGATGTTCAGTTTACTCTCACAGAGTAGTAAAGAAACAGAAAATATGCACATTTTAGAAGCTATGGGCCTAATCAGTGAATTTTGACTCTGTGTTAAAAAAAGACTTAAACTGATTAATCTCTTATCAGATTAGTTGCTGATTAATTCATTAGTCAGTAACCAATTGATTAATGTTGCAGATCTGAAGAATATTTTTCCATCCATCAAAACTCTAGAAGATACTGTTCACTTTACAAAACACAAAGCCATGCACCATACCAGAAACACCAACTTTCACTATCAATGTATTTGCCGATTATATTCTCAATTCATATTTTGGTCTATAAAATGGGTAATAGTTAAGTCACAATTTCTTAGGACTCACAGTGACAACTATATTGCACGTTCTTGCCAGCAAACAGCCCAAAAGAAATAGAGAAAACCAGTAAATAATCCCAGCTGAGAAACTGAAACCAGATATTTTTTGGTATTCTGCTTTGCAGATACATTGAAGAGTGCAGAGCTTAATGATTTTGAAAGAAAATGTAATTGGGATTATTTTTGACTGATATTGCAATTACGATATAATTGGCGACATTAGAGGGAATTACTGTTTCCACATTATTATTTGCATTTTCATTGAATAATACATTTTTGCATTAATCTATACCAAACATATGTTTTCTTCAGTCTGTTGAATATAATATGCAGGCAAGGACATTTCTGCAGCACTACAATAGTTAATTTTAAATGCAACTTTGACACTCGAAATTTCAATTAGCTGTTAATCAAATGGCTGATTAATCTTGATATCCACATTTTGGATGAAATAAGTATAAACACACATGCAGGAAACCTGTATACCTTAAAAAGTTTAATACTAGTGTAAAATGTGTACAATTGTTGTAACTTTCAGAGAAAAATAATGATTGTGTAACAGACAGTGGAAACCCTTCATGTTGCTTAAGCTCCTCATTCTCCCCTTAAATGAATGATTAAGGTTTAGCTATTTAATTAAAGCTGTATTAATTTTATTGTTCCCTAAAACTGCTAAAATAAAAGAGATATATAACTAGTATTCAGCCATTGATACTACTACTGACAGACTGTGAGAATAGATCACGAGATGTTTATGCATTTTACAGATATTTTAAGGCATGTTTGGCCCCTAGGCTGTTGGCGCACACAACAAAAACACAAATGCAACACATCTCAAACACAAAAACACCACCATCCACACAGACAACCACGCTTTGATGTACAGTATGCATGGTGAGATGTTTGCAGCGGGCTGCAGTGAGGACTCCCTGGGGAGCGTGGGAGAAATACACAGCCTCAGAGCCCGTAACTGTGTCAAGCACCTACTCCCACATACAGCCCGTGGTTTCTAATAAAACCCTGATTCCTCTGCTAAATCGATATTTTGTGGAGCATCAGGTGCCAAACAGCACACGGAGCGGTGCGCTGTGCACTGCACGGGAGGAGTGCAAGTAGGCATCAAATAAAAAAGTTGGATATATGCATCACCAACACAGTGTGTCCAGTTTATGAAGACTTAAATGTCTCCACGGAAGGTTAGAATTGGATTTAAAAACGCTGCGTAAAATTTCAAGCAAGGCAAAAGTTAAACAGGCATTTTAATGTGTGAAATGTACATGCTCCTATCATACGAAATAATATTATCTGGCATTTTAAGTAACTGATGGACTGGATAGGTGGGGGCCACCTGCGTGCCAATATGCTTGCCAAACGGCTGCGCAATTTTACACTACATGTCTTTATTAGACGAACAGCTGTACAGAAAACGGAGATGTTGTTAAAAGGACGGAGATTCATGAGCAAAACTGCACTCTTACCTCTGGAGTCGGAGCCGCTCAGCGATCCATGTCTGCAACCTGTGTGTTGATGGGAAGCGTCCCTCCTCTCCAGTGGAGCAGCCGAGCACATGCTCAGCAGCAGCGGCAGCAGCAGCAGCAGCAACAGCTCCACTAGGGGCCACTGACAAGAGCTGAGCTCAGTCGGACTGACGGACTGAAGGCTGTCCGCAGGAAGAGCTCAGCTTTGTGCTGGAGCCACAGAGGACTCTGCTGTCTGGATGACTTCTACTGACAGGAGGAGGAGGGAGGAGGGATCGACCAACGAGGTCATTCAGATTAAAGGTTTACTCCAAATTTGTCTTTGATACTGGTTTCTGTCTTTGAGGTAGAACTTAGAGCACCAGTCCGCAATTTTTCAATTCAATTCGGTTGTATTTATAAGGCCCATTATCACAAATCACAATTTGCCTCAGGGGGTTTTACAGCATACAACATCCCACTGTCCTTGGGCCCTCACAGCGACTAAAGAAAAACTCCTAAAAAATAAATTAAATTAAATAGAATTAAACGAAATGAAACCTTTAACGGAGAAAAAATGTAAATGGGAAAGAAATGGGATAAACCACTTGCCAAACCTGTTGAATAGACTGGCAAAGAGCTGATTCTGAAGAAACCAGTGTAAATGCAGACAACTGTATTGGTAGTGCCATTTAGGAATACTGTGAACCATAGAAAATGTAGGTTAGAGCACAAGACAGTCAGCATGCAACCCATGACTCATTTCAGTGCGAACAAAAAATTGCACATGACCATTCACTTTTATGTTGAGTGTATATGCAACCATTGTTCATGCAATATGTAATTTAATTGATGCAATACCAATACAAAATAGGAAAATGTACTGATTATCCAATGATTCACCTCATTATATATTTAAACATCCATCAATACATAAGAAAACAATAAACCAAAGAAGGGTATTCATTATATTTCATATAAACATGGACTGAATCAGAAATGACCGATTCTGCACAGGTTTCTGTTCTCTCTGGTCACAATGTTCGTACTGTATAGAACAAAAGAGAAGAAACCAGCAGATGAGAAGAAAGAGGAGTGGACCATCCTACTCTTGACTTCCTGAATATATACCTCAGACTTTTATCTTTGTCAGGTGTATCAGACAGCCAATTTGGCTCAAAATCTGCCCTCAGATTTTTTTCTGCCACCTTCCAGGACAAAATGGCAAAAGTAGCACTTCTGTCACCAGCTGAAGCAATCATCTCTCTCTCTCTCTCCGTCTCTCTTCTCTCTCAGCATAATGGCTTGCTTCCATCCCCTCGCCCCCTGCAGCTGCTTGCTCTTTCTTTGCTCTCCTCCTCTGATTTTCTGAGGCAGAGGCAGGCTGCAGCTGACAGGACAGTACGGACCAGGGGACAATTAGGGAAGCGTGGGAGAGACAGCTGGACCTGTTGCCAATTACACTGACTTTGACCAGGCACCCCCCCCCCCCCCCCACCCACACACACACACACACACACACACACACACACACACACACACACACACACACACACAAAGCCAGCTTAATGGGCTCACACTGCACATCTAAGCTCCCATGTGGACTCACTGTATGTGTACTTAAATGGACTTTCAGGAATGAGAAAATAAAAAAAAAGTCTTACTTTTATTTATTTATCTCCATAGGAAAAAGTTACAGTAGTGAGTAAAAGTGCTTTCTGAGGAATAACTTGTGGTGACAGCTTTGAGGTACATAAATGTAACAGAGCGAGAAAGTGACAGTGAGACTGTTGCAATGTCAACAAATTTCACAGGAAACTGAACATGTGGAGAACAGTTTCATCCGTGACCATCTACAATGTGCCCTTAGTCTACGAGAGGACGATGCTCCACCATTGTCAGCTCTAGTCCATCATCAGTGGGATATCTTTCCCAGCAGCATGCTCTGCAGCTGTCTGAGCCGGCCTTCCTGAGGCAGTGTCAGGCTCTTCTCTGCCCGCTCCTCCTCCTCCAACAGCTGCTCGATGTAGCAGGAGGAGCCCAGCAGGATGTGGCCTGTGGCCTGCATGGAGAAGATGGTCCATCGCAGAACCTCCCTGGAAGCACAATGAAGAGAGAAAAGGGGGGAGTGAATATAGATAGCAAACTTTCACATGCAGAAACAGCTAAAGACAAGCACAAGCACAGTGTTTGAACTACTTAGGGTTTTCCCTATGTATTAGAATATTATCAGAAACAGATCATTTGCTGTCAGAGGTCTGGGGCTCTGGAATGATCTGCCCGAGAAAATTGGGTCGGGCGAGTCTTTTGAGTTTCTGCTTATAACAAACTAATGTCGGAGAGTCTTTATTGATTTTACTTGAGTTTGAATTTCCTGTGAAAGTTTTCTTTTAAAACCTATTTTTTATGACATGTCTTGTATTTTGTTGGCTTGTTAAGCACTTTTAAACTGCTTTGAAAAGCACTTTATAAATAAATATTATATTATAAAAAAAATAGATGTTATGTCTTGAGTAAATGACAGAAAAGCAGAGTCCAAAATACTAGACTATGCTCCCATGAATATTTATTTGAACTACCACCAAGGTGTTGTTTTGAGCTTCACACTCTCCACTAAACGTAAAGATGAAACGTCCCCCCCTTGGTAACTAAAGTAAATAAACATTCATGGAAGGACAGACTAGTATGTGGACTTTGTTTAAACGTCTTTGCATGATCTGTAGTCCAGCACCTAGTGTTCATTATCTGGATGTACGTGCTTTTATATACCTTTTATCATGTCTTGAGTAATGGTTATGCAGAATTAAATAGACAAGCATGACAGGTTAAACAGGCTGACGAGAAAAGGACTGACAGGAAATAAAAAAAAACTTAAAAATGGACCTAAGAATCAAACCCACTGCACTGTGAGCACAAAAGCCCCATATTTGACAACTCTGCAAAATGTAATCCTCTCTGACTGAAGCTCTGTGCCAAAGCTGAAAGAGAGCAGATCTCAGCAGCGATGACATAACTTCCCCCAAAATTAATCTCGGTAAAATCTAGCCTTTGTTCCTCTGCAATCTGATCATTTCAACTCCACCACCCACATAGGTATACACAGCACAATATACATTTAGACTTTGCATGTTAGGGGTTTTATGCATATTACTACTAGAAAAACAGTTGATGTACAGTAAAAAAATGAACCCCCCCAAAAAACTGAATTGTTTGTGGGTGGCTGAACTGCAGAAGGTGATGATTAGCGTGGTATTTTATGGATTAGAAACTAATTCAAATGCAGCAATTTTCATCTCTAACTGGATTAAACTATTACTCTGGCTCCAAAGCGTGCTTCAGTAAAGTCACCAGGGGAATGCTTTGATATGAAGAAACAAACAGACATCAATTACATAATAGTTCTACACAAATGCACAAGAAGGTTTCAGAAACTTGGCCGACTCCTTCACTCACTTCAGCATAGATTTTGCAGCGTAGCAGCGCAGGTCATAGGACACAGAATAGGCACCATACAGGGTCGCTTTGACGTTCAGGCAGCCGATGAAATCTTTGGGATTGGTTTTGTAGAGGTCAAAGGTCAGCTTGGCCACATCTTTCCGCTGCTGTGGCTTGCACGCATTGAGCTGATCCCTGGAGAGGCTGTTCTGTAAGGCGACAGGGACAGAAACACAAGTCGGGTCAATAGGGTACAGACACATTTTTGTTGGTGTGATTGCAGCCGGCAAACTGGACAAAAAGCAGCTCCACCAGCAGACAGCTGGATTGCAGAATGGAGCATTTCCTGCCAATGATGATGGGAATGGTAAAGGACAATGAAGCCAGGTCAATGTGTGGTCACTATTCTAGATTTAGATCAATGCATGCATCCATTTCTATGGAAATGAATTGCTTTTGGGTGAACGGCATTTAGATTTGATAATACCTCTGGGTCTGATTAATATTCAACCCCAGCCTTTGATTCTTCTTGATTCAAAAATTATATAAAGGAGGAAACTAATCTCTGGTGTTCGCCCTCTGCACAATAACTGACATATTGTTCCCCTATTCATTATGCAGGATACAATACTTGCTGATTAAATTTCACTCAGTGTATTATTCTTCAGTCTGCAGAGCCCTGTACCATCCACATTCATAGCTGCAGCATTAAAGCAACAGATATTTGTTCAGTCACCACATCAAAGAATCACTGGCATAACAAAAGCTGAGTAAAAGTAGCGAAGATGAAGATGTTGAGCGTCACACTGTGCAGCTGATCAACAGTGTCACCCAGTGGTTGATGTGAGTCAAACACCATCATACCGGATGTGGGGTCCACTTGTTGTCCTTCTCTAGAGCCATGAGGACAGCGTTTTCAGGCAGCGTCTGGAAGAATTCTTCTGTGTCGACCCCCGTGCCGTCTTCATCCAACACCAGGGCGCTGACGCACGGTGCACTCAACGAGTCGCTGACCTGACAGCACAAGCGCAGACAGAACTTAGGTATACATCACATGGTACGTAACTAGGTCACAGGTCATGTGGGCATATTACTCATTAGAAGACAATTCATATACACAGATAGAGCACTATTACAGTCAGATACCAAATGTACACCTCATTCTTGTGAACTTTCACCAGCATTAGTTCACAGATGGTGATGCAATAAGTGAGTCACAGGCCAGTCTGTTGCAACATTATTATGGTTGACTAAAGCTAAAGAGTAAGCTAGGTGCGAAAAAAACATTTTAGTCAACAAAATATAAAAATAAAAATTCGATTAAAGTAACTGAAAGGACATTGTGTTCTTACAAAACCAGCTGAAAGAAAATAAAAATACAGGAAATGTCCTTAATTTTAGTTTTTGTCAAATTGGACATCATTAACCATCTACTACATCAATATTCCTCCCTGGCCCTCTCAACACTTCACACACACTCCTTACCTTGTTCATCAGGTCTTGTAACGTGTCCGCCATGATGCCCTTCTTCATACTGCGATCAGCATTTGTGACCCTAAAGGGTTTTGGCCGAGGAGCTCGACCCGACAGGAGTTGCTGGGTCATGGAGGCGCTGGCTGAGACGCTGTCTGCCACACGCCTGAGAAAAAGATACAAAGTCATTATGTTAAACACTCAACTATTAACTGGTGATTGTTGACGATCCCATTCACCCCACGGAGCAGTGCTCTTACTTGGAGAGGGAGGACGGAGTCAGAAGGCTGAGAGACCTCATCGCATAATCCATCTGAGTGGTCATTGAACTGCAATTGGAGGAAATGTCAGTTTAACAATAAGACTAAACTACAAGGCAGCACATCATCCCTAGTAAACAACATTACTAACAGGCCTCACAGAGGGCACAAGTAGTAACTTTGAGAGAATACTAATACAGTAAATTTTGGTACCACATGCTCTATTTCATGTCTATGTCAACATCTATCACAACCAACTCTAATCTCTAAAACTAAACCTTTTTTTCCAAAAAAACACTTGACACTAATGTTCAGATAAAGAGACAAAAGAAATCTGCAACATAAATCTTAATGTTTTAAAAGTTGACATTTCGGAAGCTGTCCTCCTGACCCTTTTTGAGTGTAATCCTTGTAGCTGTCCTTGAGATCCTGAAGTGCGGCTCTTAACTCCACTCGACCAATCTGATAACACACGTTCTCTTCTCTTGTTGCTGTTTCTTGCACCACTTGGTCACTGAACTTTGTGCTGATGACTGGTGAGCTAGTTTTAAGCTTTATTGAGTAATTCACCATGAACACTCAAAGTGACACTCCCCTGTGAAAGCCCCAGTTTTCACTGGAACAACTTCTACTGAACAAATAGTCCCCATGAAAACATGCTGACTGTTGTTGGAAATATTTCAAAAGACATTAAAACGTAACTTTTAATGATAAGAGGAGAACACATTCTGTTTAACTCCACTGTATTGGATTGGTGGCAGAAAACCTCTGTCTGCATGGTTAAATAACAGCTGGTGTAAAAAATATGATTTGTTTAGGCTAATAACGGTGAATCAACCCTCTCAAGAAAACACAGGGTTTGTGACAAAACTACCAGAAGTTTGAAGAAGGGATGATTCTAAGGTAACGAAAACATGACCATTCTTATTTTCCCAGTGATTATACTGTAGGAAACATATTATTTTCCATTTCTGCCAATTAATCTGTCTAAATCCTACACAAAAAACCTTTAACAAACACACAGACAATGAAGAAGTGATACCTGCCATGTTTGAGTTGAATTTTCTCAATGCAGTCAAAAGACTTTTTGTTGATTATACAAAAAATAAATTCCCATTATCTAAAAAGGAGAAAATTATAGATTTTTTTTCATATAGACCTATTTTAACTTCAACATCTGAGAAAACTTACAATACTTAACAATTTTCACCTCACTCCCTCTGTCTCAGAGGTTGTGGAGAATATTTGACAGTAATTCAACTGCTGCAAAAGCATAATTCTTGAAAAATTTCCCCATTAGGTCATTGGGTTAACATTCACACGTTATCTTGGTGTACCGCCTTGTGTAGGCAATGAGGGCCCACACCTCCCAGTTATCACATCATGTTACACAACTAGATATACAGGCAGCCTGAGATCACCTGCGTAGTCTCGCCGTCACAACAATCAAAACCCACAAATTGATATGAAAGTTATGTGAAAGCATTATTACCCAGGCACATCTGATGTTTTAGTGGGAAGAAGCAGAGCCACATCTACTATGTCATAGGTAGATTATGAGACAATGAGCACCTGGGCACGGTAACTAATTTGGCCTTAACGGACCAGTTTCCACAACCATTAATGTAATGGGAATTGACATTTGTAGTCCAGACAAACTTCTCTTTGTAAAAAAATGACGACAACTGAATTGACATTATTATATCTGCACAAAAATAGGGTTTTTTTTGCAGAGGTGGGGCCCTTAAAACTATTCAGTTACACATTTTAAGGAGTATACAGTCAAGTGAAACATCACAAAATAAATGAATGATAATAAAAAAAATCCCTCAATGTAGGTTATCTGGCATGCACAATATATCAAAAAGCTTTCTTCAAATGATCATCAAATCAGTCTTGAAGGGCCCAGATTGCATAGACAGCTTAGCTCCTCTAAAGTCATTTAGATTAAATGATGGGACCAACACTCATTTAAAATGTATCATTATGTTTTCTGTCTTGTGACACGTTCACAGTGAATGTAAAGGCTATTCTCTCTGTTTTTCAGTGGGACTTTTGGGGCTCTGTTATCGACATGAATGACTAAGTTTAACTATGTGATAAGAAATGTAAAGTCAGTAACAGCAACTTCGCGCAGAGGGTCTGGTTTAGGGCCACACGAGCCAAGTTCAGCCCAGTAATCCAGCTAAAAATGCTCTTCAAATGGTTTAAAAAGTTAGATTTCTGTATGTTTGTCTCAAAAAACACAAACAACTCAGTGGATCAGAAGTGACCCGGTGTGACACACCTGATGTGATGTTAAAAGAGATTTACCAATGACTGCCCCTCTTACATAAACTTTGGGTTCAGATGAAAGGCCACACACTGCTGTTCTCTCACACAATTCATTGCCAGTGGCTACATTTCAATATCTGTGACTCTGAAGGTTTACGCTCAGCTGAGCAGCATATCATTCACACTCAGCAGACTCCTGCACAACTGAGGCATCATGAAAGGAAACAGAGGACATGAGAGTAAAACTTAATCTCATCACACATAAGGAACACACACACAGTCCTGACGTAATGGTTTTAAGTGCATAATTTGCCAACTGAACAGTCTGTAATCTACTGTTCATCTTTATGGTCACACAACTACAACTGCAAAAAAAAAAAAAAAGACTATCTGCAGTCCGAAATAAAGTGTCGAACTTGTAGAGGTTTGGGGTTCACCTGTTTGAGTAACACAACATAAAACCATCTCAACTGGAGAAAATATACACATATATTCAGCAGTCGGATAGAACAAAAACTCCTGTTGTATTAACAAACTGAGGTATAAAATTTTTTTATTTTACAACCACTTAAGTGGAGTCCTTTGAAAATGAAGCAACTGGTCACCCTAATGAGAATCTGAAAATACCAACATAACATAATGTTAAACTTTAAGTAACAGAAACACAGTGGTTTCTATGCACTACCTTGTTTTACATTGTAGACAGCAAATTATTATATAACCCAAGACAAAGACAGCTTATTTTTATATTCAGACTTACTTTTCACTTGAGTGTTCCCGCAAGTGCAGCCACACGAGCGCCCTCACTACCTCAGCACTAATTAACAACACCTGGATCAGACTAAGGACTCACTGCTGTCTGACCCTTTGTTTGAATGCTTCCTTACGAGCAATTTATAAACATTAAGCTGCTCAGTTAAGAAGTGGACACAACGAATATATTTGACTAATATTAGCTTACAGTTTGGCGAAAGGCAGCTCCTCACGTCGTCAAAGACCTGTGAATTATATAGTTTCTGGGCAGGAGATGAGGAAAACTGAGGACATCATGTGGACAAACGACAAATTGATTAAGTGAAGGCTCCAGTAGCCTATTCTTTATTTTCTCTTTGTACTTTTTTGCACCGTGGGCATGATGGAGAGAAACGCAATTTCAATTCCAGTATGTCTAACATAGGCTACATGTCCCAACTGGCAATACAGCTGACTTTGACTTTGATTTATGGACACAATTCCAATTAAAATTTCAAAAAGAAAATTAAAAGACATAAATTTGAAATTTTTTTAATTTAACCACCTAACTAGGAATAATCAGGTCATAAAAGACTTTAGAAGAAAAAGGAAATCGAAAAAGCAAATTTAGAATTTTAAATGATAATTTGGAAATGTAAAGTGACAATCAGAAAGGTGAAATTTAAAATGCAAAAGCTTAAATGGAAAAGCTCAAACTGAAATCTTAAACTGTAAGGAACTGTCAATGGCAATGGGAAAATATAAGGGAAACATCAAATATGACACTTAAAATGTGAAATTGAAATACTTATATCAAAAACTTGCGTTTCACTTAATCATGTCGAAAGTTAAATTTTATATTCTCCATTTAAATGTAATCTTTTCCATTTTCCCATTTGCATTTTCCATTTGGATTTTAGAGTTGTATGTAAATGAGGAGACGGGGCCTACAGGCTGGAGGGAGGGTCTGACACTGCTGAGGCGCGGGGGCACGGTGTGGACAGCAGGGGGCGCTGATTGCTGAGGGGCACAGTGCAACAACAGTAGAGGAAACGGAGCAGAGTTGGATGTTTATTTTTAAGCTTCATTTGGGAACTACTATTAAAATACGTTTTTGTCACATTTCTCAGGACTGTCACAATATTTTGAGAGGAGTAGGCTACATGAGACAGGTGATCTGTGTTAAAATAATCAGGTTCCTCTGGCTTCTTCTGGTGCTTATGTTGGGAATTATTGAAATCATCCACGCCCCGACAGAGCTCAACCAATCAGAGTCAGGGGGTCTCTACGCAGTGTCAGTCACTGCTCGCGCACACGCTGCGCAGACCCCCTCCCCTCCCTCGCGCACGCTCAGTCAAGCTCACGACTGTCAGCGCGCGGCATCGGGAGGATAATTAGGAACACAAAGGCCGAAAAACAACAATCAACAATGAAAAAAACTGCCCATTCCTCTGCCGACAACGGCGTGCACGGTGAAGACAGAGTCACAAAAGCAGACCGAAGACGAAAAGCGGGCTAAAAAGAAAGAATTCAACCGAGCCCGAGATAAAACGAGGGTAAACACCGGAGCTGCTTTTCCGAGGTGGCCAGAGCTAAAGGGACCCGATAGGACTCCAAACGATGGTGAGTTCGCCTCATTTCTGCATTAAAGCAAATTAATGTAACGCCTGGTTAATTTCTGTTTGATTAAACTTGTAATAAAGCCACGTTGCTAAGTTGGTGACAGGCTATATCTTGCCTTACTCTGATGTTGATGTGGAGCTAACGTTAGCTTGGTCTCGATGGTTAGCATTGTTTCATTGCAGAGTGGCTGAAAAAAATCTGTGAAGTGACCAAACAGTCTTATCAGTTTGGGTTCATTACTGATATTTATGTATGCTCTCACTGTATAATGTTGTCATTATCACTGTTCTACCGCATGGTTAAATCTCTGCTTACTACCGTTTCTGTTACCGAATGCATGCACTGCAAAAAGCACACGCTAACGTTTCTTGTTATGCCAAATAGAAATAGCTTCACATTATTTTCCATAGCAAAACGATTTATCCGGCTTGCTATTGTGTATCTGTCAACTCACAGGCTGCAGTTGTTGGACAACAACAATCCAAGGCCTAGGCGGACTTTCCCATTAGGCCATTTGCCCCTCCCCCCCTCGCCCCCACCTGTCGGCACTACATGGACTATTCCATGATGCGCATCACGGTACTGCGCAGGGCTTATGCGGAAATGATTCCAGCGCGCCAAGAATCAATTCATGTAAACACATGGATGTATTATAGTGAAATCTGTGTAAACAAAATACGAAAAAGAGACTAATCGAGATAAACCATGAAGCTAAGCAACGAGAGCGGTTCACAGAAAAAGAAGACGATTTAGAAAAAAACAGAGTTTTTAACAAACCTGCAATAGGTATGTACCTTTTTTAAAGCAGTGCAGGTGTTGTGCCAAAAAGTGATCATCTCCCAGAAAACTGATTGCCGTCCGTGGGAGCGCAACCAGCTTGTTAAATTTGTATCGCCAAGTATTCATGTCTTCAGCTACTCTCACATGGATCAAACAGTTGTAACATATAAATACATATAACCTGATGTCCGTGGTAAGAGCATAGGTACGTCTTTGTAAAACTTTAATGTTTCTTGAAACCAAGTTTTCATGTGTTAACAATTTATAGTTTGATTAGGCATGACATTTATGCGGTTACAGACAATATTGTTCTTTCCATGGTTTTTTGTGTGTGTAATATGTCTAAAATCTTGTTTACGTTTGGAAAGTAGTCTATCATACTTTCCAGATGGGCAATGTAAAAATGAGGATATTATCTGCTGTTATCCTTATGAGCCTGCATTATATAATCTGCTCTGTGCCCAAGAGTATAACCTCTCCAATCCTTTTTAACCTCCTTTTACCTGTTGAAATACCTTTGAAGAGCCAGTACAACATATAAACACCTGCCAAAAAGAGAGAGTTGTTCCTGCCTCAAAATTACTTCCATGTAATATAATGCAGGCTCATAAGTATAATAGCAGATAATGATCAACTATTTTCCAAATGAAACCAAGATTTTTGACATACAAACAGCGGAACAACAATATTGTCTAGAATCGTGTAAATGTCTTGCCTGATCAAACTATAAATCGTAAATAATTTGGTTCCAAGAAACATTAAAATGCTCTTAGCACAGATGTGTGTATTTGCATGCTACAATTGTTTGATCCATGTGAGAGCAGCTGAATACGGGAATACTGGGCGATACAGTTTTAACAGGCTGCTTGCGCTCCCGCAGACGGCCATCAGTTTCTGGCAGACAATCACTTTTTGGCGGGACTGCCTGTCAACAGACAAGAGCAGCCAGCCGCGCCGCCCGCTCATAGTAACCTTAGAAAAATGAAAGATGTGATAGCAAGATTTGCTGAAGCCAAGTATCGCAAAGTCAAGTTTTAGATGCCAGAACAGAGAGAGAGATAGATAGGAGGTATGAAAACAAACACAGAGAGGAGAGATGAAGACAAAAGGACAGAGACAGAAGAGGGATTGAGACAAAAGCACACAGAGGATATGAAAACAAGCAGAGAGAGGAGAGATGAGACAGAGAGAGATAGGAGATATGAAGACAAAAGCACGGAGAGAGAGAGAGAGGAGACTGACCAAAAACTAAATGTTTCTATGTAACTAAAACAGTATGTGCGTAATATGTGTCTAAAATATATTTCTGTAATGTATGTAATAATTTAAAAATATTGTGTTAGTGTAGTGGGTTGTCAGAAGTCTTGAAAAAAGGTCATTGTATGTCTTCCGAAATCATAAAAAAGAAATCATAGTACAGACGTCAAAAATCATGAATAATTGTCATACCATAGAAAAATGTTATAGTATGGTAAATCGGCAAAAATTTAAAAAAAAAACATCATAGTATAGCACGTCATCAAAAATCATTTAAAAAGTCACACTACAGCATTTAATCAGAAATCATGAAACATTTTCATAGTATACGATGTTGTCATAAATCATGAAAAAAAAACATCATGGTATTGCATTTCATCAAGATCATGAAATAAACGTCATAGTATTGTGGGATTTTGAGTTTATAGTAGTCTTGTTTTGAGGTTTTCAGTTTTATTGTTTTCCGTGTTTCCTGTTTTTTTTCCTGTATTTCCATTCCTCATTTGTCTACATCAGTCTTGCCTATCCTTCCCTGTCAGTCTCTCTTTCACGCCTGTTTCTTTCTAAGTCTCATTTGCTCCACCCTGATGTTCCCAGTCACACCTTCTTTAGTTAACCAGTCACTATGTTTCCCTCCTGTTCCTGTGGACACTTACCCAGCTGTGTCATTGTCTTGATTAGTGCCCTTTGTATATATACCTGAGGGGGATATTTCATCAATGTAGCTTAAAAAAAAGCCAAGCGCACCTGAAAATGCCCAGCTTAAACCACCGCCATCTCCCTATTAAGACTCAAGTCGTTCCGCTAAGTCATTCTAGCCTCATCTAATCAAGGCAGACTTGCATAGCCTCACTTAGTGTTCACAGCCCGGGTCCATAAGAAGCCCCGATGAATGGATGCACGAAAAGACGATCAAGTTAGTCAGGAAGAGGGAAAAATTAGAGCGATGTATTTTTCAGTGGCTGAACAAATGCTGCTTATGGAGCTTTATAAAGATTACAAAGTGATATTTACATTACAGGGCGTGGGAGTCAGCCTGGAGAGAAATGCTGACAGACTAAATGCAATTGGGACAAAAATGAATACAAAATGCAAAATGGGACATCGCCACAACATATCTTACAGTCTAAAATCTTTAAAATGAGAGTGATTGTGAATTAAATGAGAATTAACTGAAACGGACAGGCCTAAATAAAAAACTTTTAAGACCGTGAAAGTGATGGGACATTATTTTTTGTAACCTTAATTATCATCACGTTATATGTAACTAAATCAAACATCTTCATTCATGCTCGTTGTGAGAAAAACATCCAAAGCATGGCGCAAAAGTAAAAATAGGCTGCTGTAAGGAACTGTATTTTCATATTCTTTGACATGCAGCTTAAACCAAGCTTGACAGTTATCCTGCCATGAAGCAGACAGCATAAGTTACCATGGTTACTGAGCAGAAACTCACATAAGCCACGCTCATGGAGCAGATATCTCACTTAAACTATTGAGACTTACCAAAATAAGACAAGCTTTTCCTTATGCCACCTTGATGGAACAAAAGGAACAAAAGGAAACACACAGGGGGGCCCTGTGTCATTTGTTCTTTGTGAGTTTGTCTGTTGTCCATGCTGCTGTTCTCCCTGCTTTTGTGCACCCTGCTGTTGTTCCTGCTGTGTATCCTGCCCATTCATCTTCCTCGTGATCCTCAGTGTTTCCTCGTGTCTTCTCCTGTGTCCTTCAGTATCAACCTGATTTATTTCTGTTTAGTTTTGTTTCATTTATTTATACATTGCATTTTTGGTTACCTTTTTGTTTTTGTGATATTATCAGCATTAAAGCTCGCTTTTTGTTTGTGTTTCTGCATTTTGGGTCCTCATCCTGCCTCACACTGTGACAGTACGAACTGACCAATCATGGACCCAGCAGAACTTTTTGTACCTGTTGTTGAGCCTCTTCTTCACCCTAATGACTCTGATGCTGAGTCCATGAAGATGTTTTTCCGTTTAGCTTTTAAGGGGAAACTAGCTCTGGCGGCAAGATTAATGGAGGTTTGCTGGGAGGTTGTGGAGCTTGAGGTCTCATCCTAAGCTGCCAAGCCTCAGCCCCAGGTTCCTAACTACCAGCCAAAGCCTGAGCCTACATCCAAGCCTGCTGTTAACCAGCCTGGACTTTCTTCAATTAGGCATGGGATTGTTCGAATGCAGCCTTCTTGCCCTGTGCCAGCTAGCCACTGGCATGCTAGCCCCCAGCCTGAGACAGTTCACACGCTGGCTGATTTTCAGCCTAGTGGTGGTTGGGGTTGAGTCTGACAGCTCAACATTTTGGGGAGCCTCGCAATCAGGAGGGTTCTTTCTGGCAAGCATGGTTCTCGACAACGCAGAGGCTCCGTCCCATGCTGGCTCCTGTTCCAGCTCCTGCTCATGTCCTTGCTCCCTGTCAGTGGTCAGCGCCTGGTGACACGGGGCAAGGCCCCTGCCCCGACCCCTTTCCCTGTAACAGCTGGACCACCGCCCACAACCCCTAACCCTGCTACGGTTGGACCACCGCCCACAACCCCTAACCCTGCTCCAGCTGGCTGGCTGCCCACATGTCCTGCTCCCGCTGGGCAGCTACCCACATCATCCTGGTTTGTTCCAGTTTTGTTTCATGTTTTACTTATACTTTGCATTTTTCATCACCCGTTTGTTTTTGAGTCATTATCAGCATTAAAGCTCCCCTTTTGTTTGTACCCCTGGCTCCCCTTTTGTGTTTCTGTATTTTTGGTCCTCATCCTGCCTCACACTGTGACGAGTATAGTATGGTGCCAGAAATTATAAAAAAAATGCCATAGTAAAGTATGTCATCAAAAATCATGAAAAACATGCTGTAGTGTGCCGTTAAAAATAATGAAAAAATGTCATAGTAAAAGTAGGCCGTCTGAAATCATGAGAAAACACCATACTATAATGTGTTGTCAAAAATCATAAAAAAAAGATCATGGTGTGGTATGTCGACAGAAAGTGTCTTAGTATAGTATGCCATCAAAAAGCACCCAAAATGGCACACAAACATCATGGCATTGTATGTCATCAAAAATGACATAGTACAGTATTTCGTCAAAAATAACCCAAATATGTCATAGTATAGTATGTTGTCAAGAATGACCCAAAATGACCCAAAAATGTCATGAAAATGGTCATGAACATGGCCAAAACGGCAATAGTATTTTATGTCGCTCAATGTCAAATTTTCTCGTCATGAAAATGGCTGAAAACAACATATTATAGCTTGTAGAGACGAAGATGATATTGCATGTCCCAAACATGACCAAAAAAGCAAGGCTATAGTATGGCAAAAATCTCAAAATTGGACATGTCCCAAAAATGGCTGGAAACACCTCAAAACAGTGTGAAATAGCTTGCTGACACGCCATAGCATTTAAACTTGCAAAAAACAGCCAAAAACAACATAATATAGCATGTGGAAAAAATGACCAAAAAAGCAAGGCTATAGTATGGCAAAAATGTCAAAATTGGACATGTCCAAAAAACAGCTGGAAACACCTCAAAACAGTGTAAAATAGCATGCTGAGACACGCCATAGCATTAAAACTTGCAAAAAACGGCCAAAAACAACATAATATAGCATGTGGAAAAAATGACCAAAAAAGCAAGGCTATAGTATGGCAAAAATGTCAGAATTGGACATGTCCAAAAAATGGCTGGAAACACCTCAAAACAACATAAAATAGCATGCTGAGACACGCCATAGCATTAAAACTTGCAAAAAATGGTGAAAAACAAGATAATTTTACATGTCGAAACAATGACCAAAAAAGCAAGGCTATAGTATGGCAAAAAATGTCAAAATTGGACGTCCAAAAAATGGCTGGAAACACCTCAAAACAGCATAAAATAGCGTGCTGAGACACGTCATAGCATTTAAACTTGCAAAAAATGGTGAAAAACAAGTTAATTTAATATGTCGAAAAAATGACCAAAAAAGCAAGGCTATAGTATGGCAAAAATGTCAAAATTGGACATGTTCAAAAAACAGCTGGAAACACCTCAAAACAGTGTAAAATAGCATGCTGAGACACGCCATAGCATTTAAACTTGCAAAAAACAGCCAAAAACAACATAATATAGCATGTGGAAAAATGACCAAAAAAGCAAGGCTATAGTATGGCAAAAATGTCAAAATTGGACATGTCCAAAAAACAGCTGAAAACACCTCAAAACAGTTTAAAATAGCATGCTGAGACATGCCATAGCATTTAAACTTGCAAAAAACGTCCAAAAACAAGATAATATAGCATGTCGAAAAAATGACCAAAAAAGCAAGGTTATAGTATGGCAAAAATGTCAGAATTGGACATGTCCAAAAAATGGCTGGAAACACCTCAAAACAGTGTGAAATAGCTTGCTGAGACACGCCATAGCATTTTTAAACTTGCAAAAAACAGCCAAAAACAACATAATATAGCATGTCGAAAAAATGACCAAAAAAGCAAGGCTATAGTATGGCAAAAATGTCAAAAATGGACCTGTCCAAAAAATAGCTGAAAACACCCCAAAGCAGCATAAAATAGCGTGCTGAGACATGCCATAGCATTTAAACTTGTAAAAAACTGTGAAAAACAAGATAATTTAACATGTCGAAAAAATGACCAAAAAAGCAAGGCTATAGTATGGCAAAAATGTCAAAATTGGACATGTCCAAAAAATGGCTGGAAACACCTCAAAACAGCATAAAATAGCGTGCTGAGACACGCCATAGCATTTAAACTTGCAAAAAATGGTGAAAAACAAGTTAATTTAACATGTGGAAAAAATGACCAAAAAAGCAAGGCTATAGTATGGCAAAAATGTCAAAATTGGACATGTCCAAAAAACAGCTGGAAAACACCTCAAAACAGTGTAAAATAGCGTGCTGAGACACGTAATAGCATTTAAACTTGCAAAAAACGGCCAAAAACAACATAATATAGCATGTGGAAAAAATGACCAAAAAAGCAAGGCTATAGTATGGCAAAAATGTCAAAATTGGACATGTCCAAAAAACAGCTGGAAACACCTCAAAACAGTGTAAAATAGCGTGCTGATACACGCCATAGCATTTAAACTTGCAAAAAAACGACCAAAAACAACATAATATAGCATGTCGAAAAAATGACCAAAAAAGCAAGGCTATAGTATGGCAAAAATGTCAAAATTGGACATGCCCCAAAAATGGCTGGAAACACCTCAAAACAGTGTGAAATAGCTTGCTGAGACACGCCATAGCATTTAAACTTGCAAAAAATGGTGAAAAACAAGATAATTTTACATGTCGAAACAATGACCAAAAAAGCAAGGCTATAGTATGGCAAAAATGTCAAAATTGGACATGTCCAAACAATGGCTGGAAACACCTCAAAACAACATAAAATAGCGTGCTGAGACACGCCATAGCATTTAAACTTGCAAAAAATGGTGAAAAACAAGATAATTTTACATGTCGAAACAATGACCAAAAAAGCAAGGCTATAGTATGGCAAAAATGTCAAAATTGGACATGTCCAAAAAATGGCTGGAAACACCTCAAAACAGCATAAAATAGCGTGCTGAGACACGCCATAGCATTTAAACTTGCAAAAAACGACCAAAAACAACATAATTATAGCATGTCGAAAAAATGACCAAAAAAGCAAGGCTATAGTATGGCAAAAACTTTCAAAAATGGACCTGTCCAAAAAATAGCTGAAAACACCCCAAAGCAGCATAAAATAGCGTGCTGAGACATGCCATAGCATTTAAACTTGTAAAAAACTGTGAAAAACAAGATAATTTAACATGTCGAAAAAATGACCAAAAAGCAAGGCTATAGTATGGCAAAAATGTCAAAATTGGACATGTCCAAAAAATGGCTGGAAACACCTCAAAACAGCATAAAATAGCGTGCTGAGACACACGCCATAGCATTTAAACTTGCAAAAAATGGTGAAAAACAAGTTAATTTAACATGTGGAAAAAATGACCAAAAAAGCAAGGCTATAGTATGGCAAAAATGTCAAAATTGGACATGTCCAAAAAACAGCTGGAAACACCTCAAAACAGTGTAAAATAGCGTGCTGATACACGCCATAGCATTTAAACTTGCAAAAAACGACCAAAAACAACATAATATAGCATGTCGAAAAAATGACCAAAAACGCAAGGCTATAGTATGGCAAAAATGTCAAAATTGGACATGCCCCAAAAATGGCTGGGAAACACCTCAAAACAGTGTGAAATAGCTTGCTGAGACACGCCATAGCATTTAAACTTGCAAAAAATGGTGAAAAACAAGATAATTTTACATGTCGAAAACAATGACCAAAAAAGCAAGGCTATAGTATGGCAAAAATGTCAAAATTGGACATGTCCAAACAATGGCTGGAAACACCTCAAAACAACATGAAATAGCGTGCTGAGACACGCCATAGCATTTAAACTTGCAAAAAATAGTGAAAAACAAGTTAATTTAACATGTCGAAAAAATGACCAAAAAAGCAAGGCTATAGTATGGCAAAAATGTCAAAATTGGACATGTCCAAAAAATGGCTGGAAACACCTCAAAACAGCATAAAATAGCGTGCTGAGACACGCCATAGCATTTAAACTTGCAAAAAATGGTGAAAAACAAGATCATTTTACATGTCGAAACAATGACCAAAAAAGCAAGGCTATAGTATGGCAAAAATGTCAAAATTGGACATGTCCAAAAAACAGCTGGAAACACCTCAAAACAGTGTGAAATAGCTTGCTGAGACACGCCATAGCATTTAAACTTGCAAAAAACGCCAAAAACAACATAATATAGCATGTCGAAAAAAATGACCAAAAAAGCAAGGCTATAGTATGGCAAAAATGTCAAAATTGGACATGTCCAAAAAATGGCTGGAAACACTCAAAACAGCATAAAATAGCGTGCTGAGACACGTAATAGCATTTAAACTTGCAAAAAACGGCCAAAAACAACATAATATAGCATGTGGAAAAAATGACCAAAAAAGCAAGGCTATAGTATGGCAAAAATGTCAAAATTGGACATGTTCAAAAAACAGCTGGAAACACCTCAAAACAGTGTAAAATAGCATGCTGAGACACGCCATAGCATTAAAACTTGCAAAAAACGGCCAAAAACAACATAATATAGCATGTGGAAAAAATGACCAAAAAAGCAAGGCTATAGTATGGCAAAAATGTCAGAATTGGACATGTCCAAAAAATGGCTGGAAACACCTCAAAACAACATAAAATAGCATGCTGAGACACGCCATAGCATTTAAACTTGCAAAAAATGGTGAAAAAACAAGATAATTTTACATGTCGAAACAATGACCAAAAAAGCAAGGCTATAGTATGGCAAAAATGTCAAAATTGGACATGTCCAAAAAATGGCTGGAAACACCTCAAAACAACATAAAATAGCGTGCTGAGACACGCCATAGCATTTAAACTTGCAAAAAATGGTGAAAAACAGTTAATTTAACATGTTGAAAAAATGACCAAAAAAGCAAGGCTATAGTATGGCAAAAATGTCAAAATTGGACATGTCCAAAAAACAGCTGGAAACACCTCAAAACAGTGTAAAATAGCGTGCTGAGACACGCCATAGCATTTAAAACTTGCAAAAAATGGTGAAAAACAAGTTAATTTAACATGTCGAAAAAATGACCAAAAAAGCAAGGCTATAGTATGGCAAAAATGTCAAAATTGGACATGTCCAAAAAACAGCTGGAAACACCTCAAAACAGTGTGAAATAGCTTGCTGAGACACGCCATAGCATTTAAACTTGCAAAAAACGGCCAAAAAAACAACATAATATAGCATGTTGAAAAAATGACCAAAAAAGCAAGGCTATAGTATGGCAAAAATGTCAAAATTGGACATGTCCAAAAAACGGCTGGAAACACCTCAAAACAGTGTAAAATAGCATGCTGAGACACGCCATAGCATTTAAACTTGCAAAAAACGGCCAAAAACAACATAATATAGCATGTGGAAAAAATGACCAAAAAAGCAAGGCTATAGTATGGAAAAACTTTCAAAAATTGACCTGTCCAAAAAACAGCTGAAAACATCTCAAAACAGTGTAAAATAGTGTGCTGAGACACGCCATGGCATTTAAACTTGCAAAAAAACGGCCAAAAAACAACATAATATAGCATGTGGAAAAAAATGACCAAAAAAGCAAGGCTATAGTATGGAAAAACTTTCAAAAATTGACCTGTCCAAAAAACAGCTGAAAACATCTCAAAACAGTGTGAAATAGCTTGCTGAGACACACGCCATAGCATTTAAACTTGCAAAAAATGTGAAAAACAAGTTAATTTAACATGTCTAAAAAATGACCAAAAAAGCAAGGCTATAGTATGGCAAAAATGTCAAAATTAGACATGTCCAAAAACAGCTGGAAACACCTCAAAACAGTGTGAAATAGCTTGCTGAGACACGCCATAGCATTTAAACTTGCAAAAAAATGGTGAAAAACAATATAATTTTACATGTCGAAACAATGACCAAAAAAGCAAGGCTATAGTATGGCAAAAATGTCAAAATTGGACATGTCCAAAAAATGGCTGGAAACACCTCAAAACAGCATAAAATAGCGTGCTGAGACACGCCATATCATTAAAACTTGCAAAAAACGGCCAAAAACAACATAATATAGCATGTCGAAAAAATGACCAAAAAAGCAAGGCTATAGTATGGCAAAAATGTCAAAATTGGACATGTCCCAAAAATGGCTGGAAACACTTCAAAACAGCATAAAATAGCGTGCTGAGACACGTCATAGCATTTAAACTTGCAAAAAATGGTGAAAAACAAGATAACTTAACATGTCGAAAAAATGACCAAAAAAAGCAAGGCTATAGTATGGCAAAAATGTCAAAATTGGACATGTCCAAAAATTGGCTGGAAACTCTTCAAAACAGCATAAAATAGCGTGCTGAGACACGTAATAGCATTTAAACTTGCAAAAAACGGCCAAAAACAACATAATATAGCATGTGGAAAAAATGACCAAAAAAGCAAGGCTATAGTATGGCAAAAATGTCAAAATTGGACATGTCCAAAAAAATGGCTGGAAACACTTCAAAACAGCATAAAATAGCGTGCTGAGACACGCCATAGCATTAAAACTTGCAAAAAATGGTGAAAAACAAGATAATTTTACATGTCGAAACAATGACCAAAAAGGCAAGGCTATAGTATGGCAAAAATGTCAAAATTGGACATGTCCAAAAAACAGCTGGAAAACACCTCAAAACAGTGTAAAATAGCATGCTGAACACGCCATAGCATTTAAACTTGCAAAAAACGGCCAAAAACAACATAATTATAGCATGTCGAAAAAATGACCAAAAAAGCAAGGCTATAGTATGGCAAAACTTTCAAAAATGGACCTGTCAAAAAATAGCTGAAAACACCCCAAAGCAGCATAAAAAATAGCGTGCTGAGACACGCCATAGCATTTAAACTTGCAAAAAATGGTGAAAAACAACATAATTTTACATGTCGAAAAAATGACCAAAAAAGCAAGGCTATAGTATGGCAAAAATGTCAAAATTGGACATGTCCAAACAATGGCTGGAAACACCTCAAAACAACATAAAATAGCGTGCTGAGACACGCCATAGCATTTAAACTTGCAAAAAATAGTGAAAAACAAGTTAATTTAACATGTCGAAAAAATGACCAAAAAAGCAAGGCTATAGTATGGCAAAAATGTCAAAATTGGACATGTCCAAAAAATGGCTGGAAACACCTCAAAACAGCATAAAATAGCTGTGCTGAGACACGCCATAACATTTAAACTTGCAAAAAATGGTGAAAAACAAGATCATTTTACATGTCGAAACAATGACCAAAAAAGCAAGGCAAAAATGTCAGAACTGGACATGTCCAAAAAATGGCTGGAAAACCTCAAAACAACATAAAATAGCGTGCTGAGACACGCCATAGCATTTAAACTTGCAAAAAATGGTGAAAAACAAGTTAATTTAACATGTGGAAAAAATGACCAAAAAAGCAAGGCTATAGTATGGCAAAAATGTCAAAATTGGACATGTCCAAAAAACAGCTGGAAACACCTCAAAACAGTGTGAAATAGCTTGCTGAGACACGCCATAGCATTTAAACTTGCAAAAAACGGCCAAAAACAACATAATATAGCATGTCGAAAAAATGACCAAAAAAGCAAGGCTATAGTATGGCAAAAAATGTCAAAATTGGACATGTCCAAAAAATGGCTGGAAACACTTCAAAACAGCATAAAATAGCGTGCTGAGACACGTAATAGCATTTAAACTTGCAAAAAACGGCCAAAAACAACATAATATAGCATGTGGAAAAAATGACCAAAAAAGCAAGGCTATATAGTATGGCAAAAATGTCAAAATTGGACATGTTCAAAAAACAGCTGGAAACACCTCAAAACAGTGTAAAATAGCATGCTGAGACACGCCATAGCATTAAAACTTGCAAAAAACGGCCAAAAACAACATAATATAGCATGTCGAAAAAATGACCAAAAAAGCAAGGCTATAGTATGGCAAAAATGTCAAAATTGGACATGTCCAAAAAACAGCTGGAAACACCTCAAAACAGTGTGAAATAGCTTGCTGAGACACGCCATAGCATTTAAACTTGCAAAAAACGGCCAAAAACAACATAATATAGCATGTCGAAAAAATGACCAAAAAAGCAAGGCTATAGTATGGCAAAAAAAAATGTCAAAATTGGACATGTCCAAAAATGGCTGGAAACACTTCAAAACAGCATAAAATAGCGTGCTGAGACACGTAATAGCATTTAAACTTGCAAAAAACGGCCAAAAAAAACATAATATAGCATGTGGAAAAAATGACCAAAAAAGCAAGGCTATAGTATGGCAAAAATGTCAAAATTGGACATGTTCAAAAAACAGCTGGAAACACCTCAAAACAGTGTAAAATAGCATGCTGAGACACGCCATAGCATTAAAACTTGCAAAAAACGGCCAAAAACAACATAATATAGCATGTCGAAAAAATGACCAAAAAAGCAAGGCTATAGTATGGCAAAAATGTCAAAATTGGACATGTCCCAAAAAACAGCTGGAAACACCTCAAAACAGTGAAAAATAGCTTGCTGAGACACGCCATAGCATTTAAACTTGCAAAAAATGGTGAAAAACAAGATAATTTTACATGTCGAAAACAATGACCAAAAAAGCAAGGCTATAGTATGGCAAAAATGTCAAAATTGGACATGTCCAAAAAATGGCTGGAAACACCTCAAAACAGCATAAAATAGCGTGCTGAGACACGCCATATCATTAAAACTTGCAAAAAACGGCCAAAAACAACATAATATAGCATGTCGAAAAAATGACCAAAAAAGCAAGGCTATAGTATGGCAAAAATGTCAAAATTGGACATGTCCAAAAAAATTGGCTGGAAACTCTTCAAAACAGCATAAAATAGCGTGCTGAGACGTAATAGCATTTAAAACTTGCAAAAAACGGCCAAAAACAACATAATATAGCATGTGGAAAAAATGACCAAAAAAGCAAGGCTATAGTATGGCAAAAATGTCAAAATTTGGACATGTCCAAAAAAAATGGCTGGAAACACTTCAAAAACAGCATAAAATAGCGTGCTGAGACACGCCATAGCATTAAAACTTGCAAAAAATGGTGAAAAACAAGATCATTTTACATGTCGAAACAATGACCAAAAAGGCAAGGCTATAGTATGGCAAAAATGTCAAAATTGGACATGTCCAAAAAACAGCTGGAAACACCTCAAAACAGTGTAAAATAGCATGCTGAGACACGCCATAGCATTTAAACTTGCAAAAAAACGGCCAAAAACAACATAATTATAGCATGTCGAAAAAATGACCAAAAAAGCAAGGCTATAGTATGGCAAAACTTTCAAAAATGGACTGTCCAAAAAATAGCTGAAAACACCCAAAGCAGCATAAAATAGCGTGCTGAGACACGCCATAGCATTAAAACTTGCAAAAAATGGTGAAAAACAAGATAATTTTACATGTCGAAAACAATGACCAAAAAAGCAAGGCTATAGTATGGCAAAAATGTCAAAATTGGACATGTCCAAAAAACAGCTGGAAACACCTCAAAACAGTGTAAAATAGCATGCTGAGACACGCCATAGCATTTAAACTTGCAAAAAACGGCCAAAAACACATAGTTATAGCATGTCGAAAAAATGACCAAAAAAGCAAGGCAAGGCTATAGTATGGCAAAACTTTCAAAAATGGACCTGTCCAAAAAATAGCTGAAAACACCCCAAAGCAGCATAAAATAGCGTGCTGAGACATGCCATAGCATTTAAACTTGTAAAAAACTGTGAAAAACAAGATAATTTAACATGTCGAAAAAAAAATGACCAAAAAAGCAAGGCTATAGTATGGCAAAAATGTCAAAATTGGACATGTCCAAAAAATGGCTGGAAACACTTCAAAAACAGCATAAAATAGCGTGCTGAGACACGCCATAGCATTTAAACTTGCAAAAAATGGCCCAAAAAAAAACAAGATAATTTTACATGTCGAAACAATGACCAAAAAAGCAAGGCTATAGTATGGCAAAAATGTCAAAATTGGACATGTCCAAAAAATGGCTGGAAACACCTCAAAACAGCATAAAATAGCGTGCTGAGACACGCCATAGCATTAAAACTTGCAAAAAATGGTGAAAAACAAGATAACTTAACATGTCGAAAAAATGACCAAAAACGCAAGGCTATAGTATGGCAAAAATGTCAAAATTGGACATGTCCAAAAAACAGCTGGAAACACCTCAAAACAGTGTAAAATAGCATGCTGAGACACGCCATAGCATTTAAACTTGCAAAAAACGACAAAAAAACAATAATTATAGCATGTCGAAAAAAATGACCAAAAAGCAAGGCTATAGTATGGCAAAACTTTCAAAAATGGACATGTCCAAAAAATAGCTGAAAACACCCCAAAGCAGCATAAAATAGCGTGCTGAGACACGCCATAGCATTTAAACTTGTAAAAAACTGTGAAAAACAAGATAATTTAACATGTCAAAAAAAATGACCAAAAAAGCAAGGCTATAGTATGGCAAAAATGTCAAAATTGGACATGTCCAAAAAATGGCTGGAAACACCTCAAAACAGCATAAAATAGCGTGCTGAGACACGCCATAGCATTTAAACTTGCAAAAAACGACCAAAAACAACATAATATAGCATGTCGAAAAAATGACCAAAAAAGCAAGGCTATAGTATGGCAAAAATGTCAAAATTGGACATGCCCCAAAAATGGCTGGAAACACCTCAAAACAGTGTGAAATAGCTTGCTGAGACACGCCATAGCATTTAAACTTGCAAAAAATGGTGAAAAACAAGATAATTTTACATGTCGAAACAATGACCAAAAAAGCAAGGCTATAGTTTGGCAAAAATGTCAAAATTGGACATGTCCAAACAATGGCTGGAAACACCTCAAAACAACATAAAATAGCGTGCTGAGACACGCCATAGCATTTAAACTTGCAAAAAATAGTGAAAAACAAGTTAATTTAACATGTGGAAAAAATGACCAAAAAAGCAAGGCTATAGTATGGCAAAAAATGTCAAAATTGGACATGTCCAAAAAAATGGCTGGAAACACCTCAAAACAGCATAAAATAGCGTGCTGAGACACGCCATAGCATTTAAACTTGCAAAAAATGGTGAAAAACAAGATCATTTTACATGTGGAAAAAATGACCAAAAAAGCAAGGCTATAGTAGTATGGCAAAAATGTCAAAATTGGACATGTCCAAAAAACAGCTGGAAACACCTCAAAACAGTGTAAAATAGCTTGCTGAGACACGCCATAGCATTTAAACTTGCAAAAAACGGCCAAAAACAACATAATATAGCATGTCGAAAAAATGACCAAAAAAGCAAGGCTATAGTATGGCAAAAATGTCAAAATTGGACATGTCCAAAAAATGGCTGGAAACACTTCAAAACAGCATAAAATAGCGTGCTGAGACACGTAATAGCATTTAAACTTGCAAAAAACGGCCAAAAAACAACATAATATAGCATGTGGAAAAAATGACCAAAAAAGCAAGGCTATAGTATGGCAAAAAATGTCAAAATTGGACATGTTCAAAAAACAGCTGGAAACACCTCAAAACAGTGTAAAATAGCATGCTGAGATACGCCATAGCATTAAAACTTGCAAAAAACGGCCAAAAACAACATAATATAGCATGTCGAAAAAAATGACCAAAAAAGCAAGGCTATAGTATGGCAAAAATGTCAAAATTGGACATGTCCAAAAAACAGCTGGAAACACCTCAAAACAGTGTGAAATAGCTTGCTGAGACACGCCATAGCATTTAAACTTGCAAAAAATGGTGAAAAACAAGATAATTTTACATGTCGAAACAATGACCAAAAAAGCAAGGCTATAGTATGGCAAAAATGTCAAAATTGGACATGTCCAAAAAATGGCTGGAAACACCTCAAAACAGCATAAAATAGCGTGCTGAGACATGCCATAGCATTTAAACTTGGAGAAAATGGCTGAAAACAACTTAAAATAGCATGTTGAAAACATGACAAAAAAGCAAGGCTATAGTATGGCAAAGATGTCAAAATTGGACATGTCCCAAAAAAGGCTGGAAACACCTCAAAACATCATAAAATAGCGTGCTGAGACACGCCATATCATTAAAACTTGCAAAAAACGGCCAAAAACAACATAATATAGCATGTCGAAAAAAATGACCAAAAAAGCAAGGCTATAGTATGGCAAAAATGTCAAAATTGGACATGTCCAAAAATTGGCTGGAAACTCTTCAAAACAGCATAAAATAGCGTGCTGAGACACGTAATAGCATTTAAACTTGCAAAAAAACGGCCAAAAACAACATAATATAGCATGTGGAAAAAATGACCAAAAAAGCAAGGCTATAGTATGGCAAAAATGTCAAAATTGGACATGTCCAAAAAATGGCTGAAAAACACTTCAAAACAGCATAAAATAGCGTGCTGAGACACGCCATAGCATTAAAACTTGCAAAAAATGGTGAAAAACAAGATCATTTTACATGTCGAAACAATGACCAAAAAGGCAAGGCTATAGTATGGCAAAAATGTCAAAATTGGACATGTCCAAAAAACAGCTGGAAACACTCAAAACAGTGTAAAATAGCATGCTGAGACACGCCATAGCATTTAAACTTGCAAAAAACGGCCAAAAACAACATAATTATAGCATGTCGAAAAAATGACCAAAAAAGCAAGGCTATAGTATGGCAAAACTTTCAAAAATGGACCTGTCCAAAAAATAGCTGAAAACACCCCAAAGCAGCATAAAATAGCGTGCTGAGACATGCCATAGCATTTAAACTTGTAAAAAACTGTGAAAAACAAGATAATTTAACATGTCGAAAAAATGACCAAAAAAGCAAGGCTATAGTATGGCAAAAATGTCAAAATTGGACATGTCCCAAAAATGGCTGGAAACACTTCAAAACAGCATAAAATAGCGTGCTGAGACACGTCATAGCATTTAAACTTGCAAAAAATGGTGAAAAACAAGATAACTTAACATGGCGAAAAAATGACCAAAAAAGCAAGGCTATAGTATGGCAAAAATGTCAAAATTGGACATGTCCCAAAAACAGCTGAAAACACCTCAAAACAGTGTGAAATAGCGTGCTGAGACACGCTATAGCATAGAATGTTGCAAATACGTCCAAAAACACCATAATAAACTTCATAATATCGTATGTTGAAAAAATTACCAAAGAGGCAAGGCTATAGTGTGGCAAAAGATGTCAAAATATGACATGTCCTAAAAACTGCTGAAAACACCTCTAAACAGCATAAAAGACTGCAGACACACACCATAACATAGTATGCTGCAACAACGGCTAAGATTAGCTGCAAACAACATACTATAGCTTGTAGAGACCATTCACACTTTACAACGTGGGAAAAACATTCCCACAACATTATCATCTCACATGTCAAAAAATCATATTTAGAATCCAGTTCTTTTTGCAAATAATAGACAGTGACAGTGAATTCAAATACAATAGAGTGTATAGCAGCAATTTTAAACATAAAATGAAAAAAATGGAGGGATTGTACATCCGTGCAGAAATTGAAGTTACACAGTTATGTAACACATAAAAACTGATTTAGCCTAACATTAATGTAATGTTTTCAGACTCTGGGGCTGGATTAGAGCTTGTGTCATGTGGGTGGAGAGGGAGGGGGTAGGGCCAGAGTATTCATGATGTGTACAGCAGAGCGAAAGAAACTGTTCTTGAATAGTGAGGTATTGGTCCTCTTGCCAGAGGGGTGGGTGTCACACAGTCTGCGTCCAGGGTGAGAGGGGTTGGCCACAGTTTTACCAGAACGCATCGGGGACCTGGAGGTGTTCAGGTCATGGAGAGATGGCAGGTGGCAGCCAATCACCCTCTCTGCAGCTCGCATGAAACGCTGCAGCCTGTTCTTATCCCTCGCCGTGGGTGAAGCGTACCAGACTGTGATGGAGGAGGTGAGGATGGACTCAGTGATGGCGGTGTAGAAGTGCACCATCATTATCTTTGGCAGGTTGAATTTCTTAGCTGCCGCAGGAAGTATATTCTCTGCTGGGCTTTCTTGATGGGGTCCTGGGTGATGATGGTCTCCAGGAGGCGGAAAGATCCCACAGTGGAAACTGGGGAGTTACAGGGGGTGATGGGGCTGAGTGCGGCAGTGATCCCTCTGAAATCCACAACCATCTCCACTGTCTTCAGAGCTCATCCCCACCAGAGATGAGTCCAATGAGGGTGGTTTGACCAACTGGTGACTTGCGATCACTTTAAGTCAAAGTATACTATGTTGTCCAAAATACTATACAAAAGTCATAGTATAGTATGTCATCCAAAATAGCATGGGAAAAATCAAAGTATAGTATGTTGTTCAAAAAAGTATAAAAAAACAAATAGTATCATGTATTGTCCAAAATAGCAGAAAAAAGCCATAGTAAAGTATGCTGTCCAAATAGGCACAAAAATTTGTACTATAGTATGTTGTATGTCTTTCAAAATCGCACAAAAAGAGTCTTTGTATAATATGCTGTTCAAATTAGTATAAAAAGTCATTGTATAGTATATCGTCAAAAACAGCTTAAAAATGTGATAATATAGTGTGTCATCAAAAATAGTATAAAAACGTATACAATTGTATGTTGTGCAAACTAGTATATGTCGACCAAAATAGCATACAAAAGTCATTGTATATTTTGTCATCCAAAATAGCAGAAAACAGTCATAGTATAGAATGTCATTCAAAATATGTTAAAAAAAAGTCATACCGTAATGTGTTTTACAAATTGTATTAAAAAGTTATATTATGATATGTCGTCAAACATATAATGTCAGTGTAACGTATTTCTTTCCAAAAATAGTATGTTGTCCAAAATACAGTAAAAAAGTCACAGTATACTATGCTGTCCTAAATAGCTTTAATAGTCAGAGTACAGTCAAAAAATTATAAAATTTTATAGTATAGTATGTCGTACAAAACATCACAAAAATATCATAATAAAGTACCTCGATCAAATCATCATAAAAATACTATTGTATAGTTTGTTTTTCAAAAAAATGTCATAGTATCGTATGGCATTCAAAATACTCTAAAGAGTCATTGAATAGTCTCAGTATAGTATGTCAACAAAAATACCATAAAAAAGTCATGGTGTGTGTGAGATGACGTCCAAATCAAAATTAAAGCGTTAGTGTAATATTTCATCCAATATTGCACAATAAAGTCATATTATAGTATCTTGTCAAAAAAGTCATAGTATAGAATTTGATTTATAACATCATAAAATGCCTTTGTGTAGTATGTCGTTCAAAAACAAATTACCAAAAAAATCACATTTTGGCATGACATAATGATGACATTTCAAGCCATGTAAAAAAAAAAAAAAAAAAAAAAAAAAGACATAATGTAGCATGTCAAAAAAGTCATCAATCATATGCTCGCAACTTAAAATGTCAATTAGTCATCAAAACTTTGAGAACCCCTGATCTAAGATTTCAGTTTCAAAGTCCTCTGAAATCGTCACTTTACTTTTCAGATTTAATTTTTTTTATTATTTCGGGCCTTCATTTGCCGCAGTACTTGAGTAAATTATTGTTGGTAACAGCTATGTTCCGAGTTTATTTCCTGTTATATTAGTAACTGGCAGAAATACACTTGTCGAGGCGAATCTTTGAAACAACTCTAAACCCAAACTGAAGAGCGTGAATTAAGACTGTGGTTTCTCAGATGAGTGCCGTTATTACATAAAACACATTAGCCTCCAGTTCAGTGTTTACTGTGATAACTGCTTTATAATGAAGAGTGGAGTTTTATCTTTTTACCTTAAAGTGACATGCACACACATTTCCTCTCTACACTTCACTAGACTACATGACTGATTTCTAAAAATGCCAGTTTCTGTTGTGGTTTTTCGCCTGTGATAACTTTAGAAGATACCTCAGAAACACATTTCAGCTTCCTGAAATAGATTATTGTTACAATATTCTAATGGAAACATAAACAACTCCTTGGTGTCAGCTGGGGCAACAATCAAATGCTAATGACTGAATAGTTGCTGAATGATTAGTTTAATTGCAGGGTTGGAGGGTTTCTGTGATGCCCAGTAGTGACCTCTTAATGGGCTTACTACTTACAGTGAATCCTATTATTAGCATTTCTTGTGATGTCTTCACTGTGTTGACTTTAACTGCAGCTACTGCGGCTCGAAGTGATACAAGAAATAACTCAAGGTCATGACTGGCGTAAACCAGAACAAACTCCAATATAAATCAGATGAGCAGTTCATTTCACTCTGTTGCTTCCCATTTCATGCTCACTGCCGGAGCACAGATGAATCATGCCACAGAGATATTAGTGTAATGTAGAACAGATACTGCATCCGACTTAAAATAGCTGCAACTTGTTTGCCAAATTTATCAAGTATCAGTGAACAAAGGTCTATAGAAAGGGTCTGTTCTTCTCTCAGAGGTCAATATCCTGCTCATGTCTTTGTCCTGTTATCACACATCAGACCCCGCTGTGGGTGACGCAAGCGCATTTGGTTCAGACCCATTCATTTGTGCTTTATGGCTTGCTGATGCTTGTAATTATACTAAACATGCCTGATATCAATGCAGAGTGAAATGAATTAGACTTGAGAAAAAATATGATATTCATATTAGATTTAATTGAACAATCTTTTCTTTGCATTCAAGATTACACATGCAAACACAAGAGACAGATTTCCGAGCCCGATCACAGTCTCTGACCCATGGGTGAATAATCTCTGAGACAAAAGACCAGCTTCTTTTTACGGAGTCCTTTTCTGTTTGACATTGTTCTTTCTTTTAACTTCTGTTTCAAGAATCTATGGAGTGGTTTGGGTGTGGAGCGAGGTATAAAAGTAAAGCAGATCTAAGCTCTAAAGGACAGATGTTTGCTGTAATGACTGTTTTCACCTGAGCTAACTTTGTTTCTAAGCAGGTGCCACAATGTAACAACGCTTCTGTGAGGTGGGATTTTGTCCATAGAGCCTCTGCGAGCCCCCAGAGGCCGTGCTTCTTATTTCCTCTTGCCTATTCGTGCCATTAATTCTGCGTTGGCCGCCGCCTTGGTTCTCATGTCCTGGTTCTTGGCCAGATCTATGAGGACACTGAGGATGCTGGTGGGCACATCGAGGGACAGGGCGAAGCGCGACCCCTGCTGGGCTCGCTTTGGCACCTGGGAGGATGGGCGTGGGGCTCGTTCTCGCCGGAGCACAGTGTGATGCTCTGATCGGAGCAATGAGTTCAACATACCGCTGCGGTTTAGGATGTCGACAGCAAGCACTTCCCTCTGAGTGTCCTCATCAAGTTTAGCAAAAGCGGGACTGCTCCTCTGGCTCCAGACGCACCAGGGCAGCAGCAGAGCCACGCAGAAGCACACACACACACTTCTCATGGTCAGGACTCTGTCTGTCTGCAGGGACAAGAAGAACGAATCAGCCAGTTGCTGAAAAATTACACGACTGTGGCACTGAAAGGCTTCTCTCAATGATGGTATGCATCAGGATTTTTTTCTTTGCAATAATTTGAACAATAAAACAACTTCACTGTGCAGTAATTGATAAGATTTAAAACGGCTTAAAAAAAGACAAAAAGCACTTTGACTTTTTACACAGAATTATAGATTCTTTGATATTTTGTTCATTTGTCCTTTAAATAACCCAGTATTTTAAATCATGTAGCATTTTCTTAAACATGTACAGATAAACCTGGGAAGGCATTATCTCAATCAATACTTACTCAGTGTCACTGCTGTGAAAAGTTGACAAAAAGGCACTTCTTCTTCCTCTGGTCTACAGCAGGCAATGTTCTCTGGTCTTTCTCCCTCAGGTGTCCTGTGATGCTGTATCGTCTGTCTCCCAGCGTCTTCTACTTCTTCTGGAGCTACTGGAGGATTGACCTGTGTGCCACGCAGTCAGATGTTCAACTGGACTTCTGCCTGCTTGTCCCCGACTGTGTGTTCATCCACAACAGTCTTTGCCGTGACACCCCACCCACTCTTTTTTTTTTTTTTTTTACATCTCTGCACCCCATCACCCTCCCCTCATTTCATCTCATTTCCTTTACACTCATTGCTGTCTTTCTCTTTCTAAAAATAACACAATGTTAATCACAATGGTTTGCCTCGAATGAATAGAGTAGTTGCCCTAGTCTGCACTCAAAGCACAACACCATCTCCATTCAAAAGTTAAATACGGACGCATTGTAGAAAAACAAAACTACCTTTCGTTTCATGGTGTTATTAGTTACTGTGTTCACTAATTTCCATAACAAAATCAGATTTATTACAAATGTCTCAATGTCAGGTTGTGGTGCAGGTATAAAACGTGAATGGCATTTAAGGAATACTTAACACAAAAATGAGAATTTGTATATCTATTGCTCACCCCACATTACACTAATCTGTGAAGAAAAGTTTGTTCTCATCTGTTTCTGGTAAACAAAGAATACAGAAACTAAGAAAATTCTTGTTGAATTGAAGTTAAAGGGGATCACTTTCAAAAACAGCTAATCTCTATTTCAGCATTCGTTTACAAACTCTCACACAACTCGTAAAGTATTATCTACGTCTGATTTATCCAGTCGTATGCTTAGTACTTACCAATCGCATGCACTTTCACTAAAACCAGTTTAAAACACTTCCACATATGAGTAACTGACATGGGTAAGCACGAGCATTTGAACTTGTGAATTTCCATTGAGTTGACATGGTGTACATGCATGAGATTGTTTATGTGGAGGTCTTATAACTGTAAGATTTTTCTGATAATGCATGTGTTTGGGAAGTACTGATCACACAACTGGATAAATGAAACTTGTAATATACTGTATGAGCTGAAATGAAGATAAAATGAATGAAATGTTGAGCAAATTGCAAGAAATTGGTATATTTTGGAAAAAAAAATTCAAATGGCTAAATAAAAATGTCCAAAAATACTATATAATTACAAGAATTATATACTCGAAATTACAGTAATTGTTTATAATAAAAGTAGGATTTTTAAGAACTTTTAAGGCCATTTTCTGTTACACCGCAGGCCCTCAAGACCCAAAAACAAGCAGATTATATCACAGTTCTACATGAAAGAGCAGACTCAAATTCTTCTGCATTAATATGACAGTGATTTCATTACACAGAAAGCATTTAGTTGGGAGTAACAGCTGCTAAATGTGTCATCAATTAGCATTTAGGGGGGCAATTGCATTTCCTAAAATTAAATTTTAATGTTTATCATAATAATTGAAGTTGAATAAAACGGAACTGCTAATGTGCAACTTGGGTTCCAATTTAGAAATGATAGGCTTGACTGAGGATCCAATAATCGGTATTAGTTTTTTATATTAAACATTTTGTTGTTGTTTCAGCATTTGAACTTACATTACAAACGTGCAAACAATATAGAGGTGAAAAGAAGCACACAATCCTCCTGGCAGTGTGTAACACAGGCTGTCATGTAAAATTTAGACAACATTATATGACATTACATTATATTCATCCACTTAGCATAAACAATTACATAACGCACAGAAGCAAGGATGAGATATACAAATATCATCTCTATCACTTTAAGATAGGGACCCGGGATATTTCTGACACCCTTTAACCCTTTGAAACCTGGAGTGACATCGCTTTTCTTGTGCTGCCTTTAGACACCCTTCATAAGCATTTAAACCTTTGAACACTGAGCAAATGGTTTGAGTCCTTTTCAAAAATGGAGGGAAAAAGCCAACAAACAATGTGGAAAGAAATATCCCGTAAATTGCACAAAATAATACACTATGTTGTTTTTGTTTGTGGTCTTTAGTTTTGTTTTTTTTTTGGTTTTTGTTTTTTTGCCTATTATTTTAGGTGGTTTTCTTATACTTTTTTTTACTGATTTCTGGGTCATTTTTTCTTACTTACTCAATGCCTACCTCCCATGTTTTTTAGAGAAATTAAGAAAATATGCCCAGGTATCAAAGGGTTAAAATTGTTAACTTTGTGTTTAAGCTGTTCAAAAGAGGCTATCCTAGCCAGCATCTTTCCCTTTTCTTTAAAACTGATTTTCTCTTTTGACTTTCAGTGTCTCATTCTGCTGTGATGAGGGCGAGCTTCACCTGAGAACACACTTGTGAGGACAGTAACCTCCATGGGTAAGATGTCCAATGAAGTCTGTCCACAGTATGTTAATACATATGACAACACATTAAGATAGCATGTGAGCTAACATGTCCCTATCTTTGTTGCACCTCTAACAGCTAACATCCTCCCTCAACCCCAATCTCGTTGATGTTATCAGCTTTTGTGCTGATATTTTCAACTTCTAAGACCTATGCGTCCTTGTGTGGCACCTTGAAATGTGAGGTACGACATGGAAAATTTCCATCAAAATGCCGGACACTGTATTGTTGCCATTTAACAGAACATTAGGTATGAGTACGCAAATGTCTCTATTTACAGAGCACAGAGGAGGCGAGTATTGGGAGGTTAGATGGAAGCAATCGTACAGAAAAAGCTCTCTGGAGAGCAAGAAGGAAGAAGCGGTCAGGCCCAGGAGGGAGACCAACAAGACAAAGCCTACCTCGTTTCCTGAGTCACCTCTAGTCCAGCCCATCAAGGGACCTATCTTCATCTGACTAATGATATGAATATTACAAGTGCCTCCTGATTACGATAGTTGGGCCCTCAGGGGCCTTCAGGATAACGAGCCCTCTCAGTTACCCTCAGATAAACAAACATGGGCCACACAAATGTCACCCAGCAGCAAACAGAGATGTCCTGGGTTGTATATCAGTAGCATTATTGTAACAGCATGACGCGAGACTACACGTAGATCTAAGATGATGTCATCTCTATGATTCAACATACAACATACATGTCACAGCAGGTCCTTTGTGATCAAGTAGCTGACTGACGTAGGCTTCAGATCCAATAAAGTCAGTGCGTCAGAAAGCATCTCGTCACAATTACCCTGATCAATGACGTCAGCCTGATTGCTCTGCATAATGAAGTTTGTAATACGGTTCAATTCTAATAAAAAACAAACACAATAACATAGTAAAAGTAAAATGTAGGGATAACAGCTGAATTAACGTTATTAACGTTAAGTTGATTAACGTTATCTAGTGTCTTTGGGTGCTTTTCATTATGCTAACTTATGCTTCTTAGCATCCCCTCTCCCCATTTGACCCGGTAATCGTTTCCCCTAAATGCAACTCAAGGAGGATTCTTGAGGACCATATTGCAAGGAAGTGCAGGTGTATCCTACCATCTGTCACACACCCTCGCTGAGAGGAGCCAAGACGCAAGTAAGAGACAAATTAGAAAGATGAAAGCACCCCTAACAACTACTAGACAGAGTGAGTGAGAGGAGTGTTATATTTTTAAAGAAGTGAGTTTTTTTTTCTTCCTGCCTTCTTCTCTTCTTTTTTAGATTTTTTTTCAGTGGTTTTTTTTCAGGTTTGGGGGTGTTTTTTAAATAACTGAGTTTTGAGGATTTTTCTATTTAATTTTTTTGTGATTTTTTTTTTTAGGTGTTTTATTTGGGGGTGTGTGGGGTTTTTTTTCAAATGTTTAAAAATGTTTAATTTCTCTGTATTGGATACTATACTTTTACTTAAGTAAAATTTGCAATGCAGGGCTTTTATTGTAACAGAGTATTTTCAGTGGGATATTAGTGCTTTCACCTAACAAGAACCTGAATACTTCCACTGCTGGTGATTGTGCATCGCAAACAAATGCACAGACACAGAGTGACTACAGAATGAGGTCATGCTAAATAAACTGAAAAAATATATTTTTTAAATGGTTATTATGCTTACATAACGCGCTTTACTTAAGATGTCATTTAGATGTGCTGCTCTTAACCAAATTAAACACGCACTTTATGTCTGTACCACTCTGTGCCATGTACTTTACAACCATTTTTGTATTACATACACATGTATGTTATGTGGCAACCTTGATGTCCAAGACAAATTATCCGAACAAATAAAGTTACCTTAAAGCAATAACCATAAAAACCACCACTGCAGTTGACCATGACACGAAAAATTGTGTTCTACAATAAAAGTGTAATAAGATCTACAAGTATGTGTCCTCGAAACTTTGATGTCGTAAAATAGGCACATCCGCCTGTAGATATTACGAGACACACTGGACTGATGTTTTACAGTATTTTTATTTTGTCGGAATGAGCGCTTCTGTTATGTACAATAGAGGACAGAAACAAATGGTACAGAAATTATAAATATAGTCTTGCTCCTCACTGGTTGTATTCAGTACCGACTTTGCTGTGTCCAGTTGATGATTATTTACTATTCAAGTCTGCTCTCCCTCCTCTGCAAGATGCTAACAGGCAACAAAGACCTGTACAGTACAATCAAGAGGTAACCCATGTGTAGTATGTGCAGACTGGCTGCCCCCCTCATGGCTAACTAAGAGTGATCACTGGGCAGGATAAGAGAGGGAGGCAGGGAGGAGAGAGAGAGGATGGATGTGCTGTCAAACCATGGACCAGACACTCCTCAGGTGTTCACTCTCGTGGTGGTGGTGGGAGGAAAGAGGGGTATGGTTGAGGAGGAAGATGAGGAGCAAATGTGGGACACACAGAGCAACACAACAGCGAATCTTAAAACCTCAGCCAGTACATGGCACTGCGCATTCTGTTGTAGTCGGGTAGCTGCTCGACAGGGCCTGGTGGAAAGAGGCAGGAGGAAAAGATAAGAGGAAGATAATACAGCATGGGCCCTGAGCTCGCTGCATAAGGACTAAAACCACAAGGAACTCACCGACAGCGGCCACAGCAGGACACTTATCGTAGATATATTTGGAGCAGACGTCACGCACCATCCTGGGGGTCACAGCCTGAAAGAAGAGATGTGTAGCGAAATCAGAGCTCTTACCCTTGAGAATTTTGAAAAGGTGTTGCTTTGTGCAGTTTCTTTCTCTGTACTGTTCGAATGGTCAGTTTAGGACTCTGATTCAGAGTTTCAACTCACATCGATCCGTGCATCCCACTCTGCCAGAGGAACACGGCGTCCGTAGTTCAGGATGTGCCTGCCGATGTCGTCGCAAATTGGTGTTGTCCCTAAGAAAAAGGTTGTGTTGACTTGCGACTCAGAGCCGTTTTTATGTGTGTTTGTGTCCATGACACACAGGTTACGTACCATTGAGCTGTCCAACCAGGCTGGCCTTCAAAGCGTTCTTGCCTCTGGTTACATCACTCTCTGTCACTGTGGTGCACAGGTTCATCCTGCAGGGAGCAGAAAGTGGAGGAACTCAGCTGAAATATGTCCACTGTCTATTATTAAAAGTGACAAAACATTGCAGATATAGTGTTCTGAGTGTTTGTGTGTGTCTCTATCTGGGAATCATTACTGACCAGGCATTCTGGGACCAGTGCATCATATCTTCAATTTGGTGCTTATCAGCCACAAAGTAAATGCCCAGCAGACCAGTGTCGCTGTAGGAGGAGTGGAAGGCCTGGAAGCTGTGACACAGGTTCTCCTCCACTGCCAGGCGAGCCAGGCGGCTGCTCAGATGCTGCAGGTTTGAGGAAGGAATAAAAGTTGATATCTGACTGTTCTCAATCAAAATGACATTATAATCACACTTGGGATTTATTCAGGGTGGTAAGTTGACCTGCTCTGAGTGTATGATAGTTAGAACAGTAAACTGTTGAAGTAGCACAACAAAAATATAACATGAATATAAAACTAAATTAGATCTGATTCTGTATACTCTGTTTTATGATAGCTGTAGCCTGGTGGTTACTTTGCATTTATCTCTACCGTGCCACATTCTGTTATTGTGGATATTGTGAACAGGGTTGGAAATTAGCACCAGCCACCAGCCAAATATGCAAGTGGCTGCTAGATTTACTTCATTCACTGACCAAAATACAATGGCATTGTTCCTCTCAACAGGTCCAGAGGCAGGAGTGAGACCCCTGACCCAGGTTTTCAGAGAGGATCATGGTCTACCTCTCCATAATGGCCACAGACATTAACAACCTAAAGTGGGCAAAGCTTAAAGGGGACAGTGCTGAATAAGATAAATTCACTTCAGCGGGGTTCATCATTGTTGTCTTTTACTGACTGCATAAACTAAAACATATCTCTATTTAAAAAAACATATTTCACAAACCTTTCCACCCCCGTAGGTGAGGTCATAGCTGCCGATGATGGAGTTGGCCACCATGAGTGGCACGATGTCTGGGCTGGCAGCACTGGCCCCCTCCACAGCGATGGCAATGTGTGCCAGAGGCAAAGCATCATCACGCATACGGATCTGAGGAGAGACAAAACAATCAACCGTGACTGTAAAAACAATATGACAGACCTATGCTCTGTGCTCAGTCACAGGCCAGAATCACATCTAAGACTGGAGAAATACTTGCTTTACAACCACGTGTTCATGTAGACAACAGGCTGTCTGAAAACAAACTGTTCACATACTTTCCCACTGACTGCACGTGCTACTGTGGGATTCCACTAGAGGGCATTTCACAAAACTCAGACTGTAAATAACTTACAGATTTGCACAATCGAAACAATATATATGGAGACACTTTAGGCGGTTCATGGCAGAAAAAGCAACAGCGGTGCCATTGTAAAAGATGTCATGACCATGGTGAGTATGTCTCTCACACTGCCTCTGGTGTTATTGTGCATAAGATCTTGCAGAGATGTCACATTAATTTATGTCGATTTGCACAACCAATGCTCCAAACAGACACAGGATAAGTGAGATAGCCATCATGCCCATGCAAAGGTGTGGTTGAAAGCATATACATATCTGGCAAAATGCATCAAACACATCAATCTCAAATAAAAGTTAATTAACTTGAAATTATTCTGGAAATGCTGCATTACATCGCTATTCATGTTCACGTTCAGTGATTTCTTCAAGTTGTGTTGAAAATGTGTTTAAAAAAAGAAGAAGCAAAAAGATAATGGTCTTGTGAAGTAGCAGCGGAATAAGCGATAATGTAATAAACCTCACAAAACAATAAAGAGAAACAAAAATCCTTCAAAACACTCAACACAACTCACCTCACTGCCAGTGAATCTGCAGGGTGACAACACAGGGATGGCGTCTCCCTCATACTCAAAAGATACTCCGCTGAAGTGAGATTTGGCCAAACCGACCAGCTCCTCGTGGTTCACACCTGTGGGAAAGCAAATCAGGTAAACGCTTAGTCTTTCCTGGAAAAGTGAAATTCACAGCAGCCACACACACTCTTTACAGTGTGTTAAGACAAAGAGGACGTACCTCCAGCAGCAGACAGCACCATGCGAGGGGCTTTGTAGTGGCTGTTGATGTAGTCCACAAGGTCCTGGCGGGTCAGAGTCCTGGAGGGAGTGAATATGAGTATCACTGGTGACTTATTCTTGATTTCCATTAGCAGCGTGTTGATGACATTATGTCTGTGAGGTTGTTTTGCTCCATCCTCCGTGCAGCTCTATACCAAAGCGGAAACGTCTGGGAGCGTTTCAGAAGGTGATCATCCTGCCAGCTGATACTGTAGACTTGCTGAGATTGTGCTTATTTCATCAGTTTCCCTTGATTTTGTGGTGATTTTTACTTGATTTTTGTGATTCCAGCATGGCTGAGTAGGCTCCATATATAAATGCTTTCCTTTTCTGTCTGTTTAAATTATGTTTATTTTTGTTTTCATCCACTTTGTTGTCCTGTGGCCTGCAGTCCAGCCATGAATGAAGTAGATCAAAGAATTTTGGCCGTGTTACAGTCAAAAAAACATGTTCATCTTGATAATTATTAGTATAGATAATAATTAGCATAAGTGTTTAAGCTGCATTACAACAAATTGCCCCAAACTGGCATCATCAAAACACTGCACTGTTTTGATAGCAGTGTGCCTTTAATGAAAGCAATTTTGAGACTGTCACTTATATATAAGAGTGTGTGTGTGTGTGTGTGTGTGTGTGTGTGTGTGTGTGTGTGTGTGCGTGCGTGTGTGAGCATGCAGTTCCTCTTGCCTTGCATTGTTGGAGGGTCCCAGCACACTGTGTCCTAGAGGAGTTCCCTGGAAGGCTGTGGCATGCAGCAGGTCGAGGCAGACTTCCTGGAGGTTACTCTCGACTTCTTCAAGCTCACGCAGCACCACACCCCTCTGCTGCTCAATCTCTGCCTCGTTCAGCGAGCAGCTCTGCACCACCTCAGACAGCAACTCCACGGCTGGGAAACCACAGAGGAAAAATTATTTTTTCACAACTTTGAGGGGATATTGAAATACTTTGTGCTCTGAAACAGCATTGTTAAACGAAGAAGACACATTTGTTTCATTTGTGCATCTTGTTGCAAAGGTGTCATATAAACCCATGGGGGATGGGCCACTGGGTGACATCACACTAAAATAAAGGCATTCATTTATTCCTTGTTTCACTGCCTGTAAGTAGGTCATCTTACCCTTGGGCAGGTCTTTGGCAAGGGTCTTCATGTAGTATGCAGTGTGTTCCCGGGACGTATAGGCGCTCAGGTGAGCACCCATAGACTCCACCTGCTGCTCCAGGGCTGTCTGAGGGTGCTTCTTGGTTCCCTGGGGTGCAAAAGAAAAGTGAGTAGAAGTAACTGTGTATTGTCATTGCCTGGCTAACAGGTAGATATCTCAAGTGCATTCAGCTTTTACAGAGGTTTCATGACAGACTTGCTTACTTGGAGTTTTTGACCTCTAGTAGCACTATAGAGCAGTTTTTAAATTTTTTGTTTTTCTCATGCATGTGCACAATGAGAGGTATTACACTATTCAACTGATGTACAGGTGACAGCAATGTGTTTTGGAGATACTCCACTGTGCAAATGTATAATGAGGGAAATGCATTAATGGAGACCATGTAGTGGACTGCAAAGATGCACTAAATGTGTTACGGTACTTAACACTGAAATTTAAACTTAACTTCTACAGGAAAACGCCACATGGCAACTTTAAGGTCATGAAGTCTACTAATGACTACCTTGAAAGCCATGTGCTCCAGGAAGAAGCCAGCTCCGTTGTTCTTCTCGCTCTCATAGCGACTGCCAGCACTGATCCACAGTCCAACCTATGATGGGGAAGAGAGATGTGAAGAGTGGGGAAAATGTTAACCTCCAACAACATACCATTCAATGACGGTGAAATGGAAAGTCTATAACGTGCTGAAACAACCTCCTAATTGGTTGTTAACAGACCCCCTAAAACTGTTTTCTTACTGTGCACGTGGCATGTCCAGTCTCCTCAGATGCGACCCTCAAACCATTTTCCAGGGTAGTGAGACGAGTTTCAGGGGCTCCCAGCAGACTCTGGGCATAGCTGACTGAGGCCTGACCACGCCTCAGAGACAGCAGGATGGGCTGGAGCGGTAGAGACAACAAGAGTCATCTTTGAGTCATGTCAATTTAAAGATATACAATGCAAGAATTTTCCTTTAAAAAACAAACAAACAAACAAAAAAAACAGAATCACGTGAAGACTGATACAGAAGTAATCCCTCACTAATTAATGACTACCCACTAGAAGTTTTTGGTGTTGTATTTACTAATAAAAAGATGTATTTACTTCTTTTCTTTTGTATTTGGGACGTGTATGGGCGTGTACCCCCAGTGTTACTGTGAGGTTGAGGTGTTTTTTGTTTTTAAAGAAGCGACCATGTGCCAGACTATAAGCGAACAACAATCCCGCAGAGTATACCTTTAAATATACTGTTCGTATAAGAGGAATGTCAAACAGAGTAGAAACCACCAGGAAATAGAGATGACAAGTTCCTCTGTTAATGCAAAAGTAGATAAAAGTGTGTCAGGTGCTCTTGGAAAATGGGGGAAAAAGAAGGATAAACAGGAGGTCAATTCAGGGCAGCCACTCCAAAATGTGAGAAGAAATATATCAACGAGGAAGAAAACACTAAAAAGCATGTATTGTAGTGCCTAAATCATTATACATGGGCTATGTCCTGATGAAGACCTACAATGGTCAGACAAGTTTGCTCTTTTAATTACTTAATTACTGGCACAGTTACCATTAGCTGTACCTTGTTGGCTTATTCAACTTCTTATTATTATTCTTTCTTAGTAAGATTCATTTCAGGTGCAGTTTGCTGGATATTCCAAAAACCACAAAATAGGGCATTTTAAAACAGTTTTGCTATAATTAACTCGCATTGATCCCTTCATATACAAATCAAGACTAGAGATGACTGTCATAGGACAACATCCAAGCTTAAAGCTGCCAGCTGACATTGACACCACTACCACCTTCTGCTATCTGCCAGTAATATGATTAGGCAAGACAAGGCAAGGCAGCTTTATTTTTATACCACATTTCAAACAACAGGGCAATTCAAAGTGCTTTACAGAGCAGTAAAATAGGAAGCATAATAAAGGATACAGATTTGCAAAAGAGTAAAGAGATAAAAGATAAAATTAATTACTAAATGATTAAAAAAATAAATATAGACAAAATATAATCAAAATATATACACAACCAGAATACGTAAGGTAAGGAGATGTACAATCTCTATATTTGAATATATTTTGTGTCTATACATCACATTTTATTGTAAGGTAAAGGGATGTCCTCTATTCATTTTGAGAAATTATTTTACATTTAATATTTTGAATTATCTCTGAGAACTATCTATGATGACATTTGATGTTTCAGTTACACATGTATGCAAGAATATTTTGAGATTATTACCTTTACAAAATCTAGGCACACAGCTAAAGCTAGCTTGCAGTTACTGTAATATGGTTGACCAAATTTCACAAACGATCTAAAACTCGGTGACAGTTCACAGTACTGATCGACATGGTATAGAAGTACTATTTAAACAATCATTCATTGAATACCTACAAAAGTTCAGGATTGTCTCTGTCAGCATCTGCCTCTCCAAAGTCACTATGCTAACACAGCTAGCCAGAAAGCTAAGCTGCGGTATGAGGGCAGGTGAGGACAAGTGACAAACGTTACAACTGCTGACCTTGTGACGGACAAAACACGATCAAAAAGACGACCAGCTGGTCTGAATAATACGTTTATAATATGGACGTTAAATGTCCAGTGGTTGTTACGAGACGTGCTGTCTCATTTGACAGGTGACCTTGCATTCACTGTTGGCTAACTAATGCTAACGGTTGAGCTAGCTCTTTCCCGTTTCTTTACTGAGGACAGCTCAGAGAGCTAGTTAGCATGCTAGCCTGTTAACTTCCCCCCTCTTCGATCAACTTCAGCGTTACGCCAACAGAGGAACAGCACTGGTATCCTGCCTAACCATTTCATATTACATAAAATGTTTTCTTCAAAGTCTTTATATGTGTACTTACACTGCGGTTTTTGATGAGGGCTCGACCCACAGTGCTCCCAACTCGGCACACGGACGCCGCCATTTCTCAGTACTGATAAAAGGGTAGCGGCGTCTCGGCTATTTTCGGCTGTTTCCGTGAATCGCGTCTTTCTTCGCCGTTATATAAAAGTGTGTATAACCGCTTCAAACGCGCATTATCGCCACCAAGTGTTCATCATGTGTTATTGACGGTGAAGTCTATATTCCCTCCAGTTCTTGTTCACTGTAATTTTAGTAATAAACCAAGCTTTCCTCCTGCATTACGCGTTAAATGTAGCCAGATCCTTTTCTCAAGCAAAGGTATTGATAAGCAGCATGTATTGAAAATGTTACTTGACTAAAAGTATGCTAGTACAATCAGGAAAGATTATTAAAAGTAAAAGTACGCAAAGCAGAAAATTTTAAATTATACAAAAACAAAATAATTAAAAGGGAAAGCAGCGAGTCTTCATATTTGAGAAGCTACAACAATGAAATGCTTTTTCATGAAAAATCAAAAAAGTGAATATCAAAATAGGTACCAATAAATTTTTTAATACATCGACAAATTGTTTCAGCTTCACGTGTAGTTTTTCAATGGATTGTGTGTGCAGAAATATTAATTTGTACTACAGAAAACTGACACATTACCTTGGTGACTCGCCCTACTACTTTAAAAAAAGATCTAAGTTTCTGAGTGCAGATTGTCAAATAAGAAAGAGGAGTGCTTATATATTTTTGGGGGCTGTTCTTTTTTAAATTTGGAGCTAAAGTTGTCAAATCATGGTGTAATAAAGTGTTTGTCCAGCCAATTACAACAAAAAATTTTGGTTCATTTATCCCTGATGGTATGGTGCTATGATTTTGTTGTTTGTTTGTTTTTTATTAGCCTAGATTTTTGACTTCACCACAGCACACAGGAGGTGAATGGAGTTTTGTTTCAGATGCCCACAGCACTAAAAACTGGCATTTAAGAAATTCACCACAATATGCCTGAAACAGCTTCCCTGTTACTCCTGATAATCCACACACTTCACTATGAGCATGTAATGAAACTACTTTCTACCAAAGAAATAGTCCCTGTAAAAATGGTTGACAACCTGTTCTGTAGATTATCCAACAGCAGGGGCACTTGTGTTTTGAATATCACTGTTAAAACTAAAAAAAAAAAACAACAACATTAAATAAGAGTAGTGAGTGAAAAACAAGTCATGGCAATCTATTTAATTCTGACTTAATCATGAGGTAGGCCAAAAAACCCTGCAAAAAGATGGTTCAAGCTGTTGTGACTGATCTGGTCAACAAACCCTTTAAAACTTGTTTCAGGCACTCAGGGTGCTAGAGGCTGCTTGTCTGGACTGTTTTGGAACAGCGATCTCCAAAGACAAAGACGGAGCTCGCTGCTTCTCTGCGGCAGAGGGTTGGACTTTCTCTGAGCAGACTTTTGAAACCTCTGCTCTCCTCTTCCACAGTAGTACAGAGTGAGGTGGTGCACTGATGGGCTGGTGAACGGACTTCACAGTCATTGGCAGGTGAAGTGTGAAGGTTTCAATCGTGGAGGGCACAAGCGTCTCAGGAGGGAGAGGAGGGGGTGGAATCACACTGCTGGCGTTGTTTAGCTGAGTCTCAGCACTCTTCAACAACATCTTAGGCAGAGGCTTTACTTTTTCTGCTGCAGGTCCCCTCCCCTTGACGGGGCTGCAGCGTTTTGGTGCTGAACGGTTGGAAGACCTCAGTGGAGGAAGAGGGCAGGGGCACCTGATCTTGTTGCCCTCAACAAGTAGGTTGACTCCTACGTACTGAGGCACTTCTACTGCTGCCTGGAGACCAAAATAATTTATATCACCCTCAAAATTTGTGCCACTCAAATATATACACTAACGAGAAGGGATAAAGCTGAATCCCAAACTCATCTGAACATACCTGTCTATATATGAGCTGAAAGTCTCCGGTGTTTGCAGTGCGGTCTGCTCTTCGGTCCAGGACGACTCGTAACGTGTCTTCCTGCACAGCAGTACAGAGGCAGGCTGTCACTGGGGTGGAGGGAGCCATAGTGGGACTGGCATTGAGCTCTATCAGCCATGGACGCAGGTCATGACCTGAGAACCACATAACAAAATATCTAAGTGGAGATGATTCCTTTTGTTCTCATTATAAAGACACTAAATTAGAAGTGAACAGCATGTTTATTTTACTACCAATATAATTTTACACCTCCCCAAAAAGCAGTTTTAAAATTTAAGCTGCTGCATGTTGAAACATAATAAATGTAGCATCATTTACAGCGATCCCATCCCACCTAACATGAAGTCGGCCCCGTAGAGCTCAAATGTGTTTTTGCGTGACTCCATCAGATCCTGTGTGGTCTGTAATGCGTGGATCACAGCCTTCTTCATGCCCGGGACAACCACTGTCTGCCACTGAGCTTCCCGGCCCTGGCTGGACAGAAAGGTCCTGAACTGCTCGTCCGACCACATGTTGTCTGCTGGGATTCCACGATGCCGCTGTTGGGAGGGTCTCAGGTGTTTCTGGATGGAGTTGTTGCACAGGTGGACTGAGCTCGAGGGACAAGGCAGAGCGGTCGCGATAGGAAGGAGAAATGAGAGGTAATGGGTGATAGGTTATAAAAAAAATGTATAATGACAAATGAGTTATGAAGACATGTTGATAGAAATGACACAAGCTTCTTTGTGCTTCTACTCCAGTTTTCCTTCCTACTAACTATCACATAATCAGACACATTTAGTAACAGGTATAAAAAACACAAAAATCTGATTATGAATTTCAAAACAGGACATGAAAGTAATCGAACATGCACTAGTTCTATAATTCTACCAGGTTATGAGAAATGAACTGTGAGAAAATAGAGAAGGACGGTAAAATGTTTACATAAAGTTTTTAAGTTATTTTTATATACATGCTTGCATCAGGGGTGATGCAGCAGATGCCCCCCCCCCCCCCCAAATATTTAGAACATGTGCATTTGTCGTCCTCCAATAAAAATTTAGCAGAGGACTTTTAAAATACTTACCACATATATTATTCAACTATACTATGAAGTGAATGTTTTTAAGTTAAGTCAGTTTAATTCACATTGCAGCTCAGAGTCTACTGGCAATTTATGAGGTGGACTGTTTTCTTGCATGTGCATGTTACTCAATGCATTAGATGACATAATAAATCAATCAGCACGCTTTAAACGTCAATATAGTGCCCCTGACCTTTCCATTGCTTTTTATTGAGTCGATTGCATGATATATGCTTGAGTGACAATTGGGTTTTCAAGCGCAAATTTTAATCTGATTATGTAATCTGAGAATATTCTATTTTCCTACTCGGAGAAAAAAAAAATTGCTGAGCATCATCCCAGTGTGCTCTAGCAGAGATACACCCCTGCCCCAAACTCCCCATTTCATATTTGTCACCCTCTAAAACTGAAACACAACCAACACCCTTGTTTACATGACATATTTCTCATTTGTTGCTTATAATTTGTGTAACTTTGGTGGAGATAGAGGCCCTCTTGTACTGTAACTGGGCAGGTGTTTCAGGGGCAGTTTGCAGTTTTGCAGTTGATTTGAATGTTGCTAAAGTCACAGATAGCAAATACACAGATTTAAATATACCCAGAGGATAGAAGCTATTTTCATTATACAAAATCAGATCTCCCGCCAAAAACAAGCCTAACCATGACCGCTGGTCCCTCTCTCTTACTCTGTATCTGTCTTTCACTTCCTCTCTTAACTTGTTCATCTGGTTTCACATCTGCTTCTTTCTTTCTCCAACTCATCTCTTTAGAAACATAAGTCTTACCTGTCAAGTGTATGTAGAGAATAAGGCTGTGTAGAAAAGCGCAAGTAGCACTTTTTATAGAACCACACAGTCAGAGGGTTCCAGTCAGTGACCAGGAACCACTGGCGTAGGTCAAATTTGGTGCCATGGACCAGAAAGGGGCGCTCCAAGTACTTCTGCACCACCCACTTGCTCTCCTTGATAACAGTTGGATCACCTTCCACCACCCTGAGGATCTGATCCAGATGTTTGGCGCATTTGATACCTGAAAGGCAGAGGAAGCAGATCAGCCAGGACTTTGTCAGACATAGCGTGACCTGTTCGATAGTGTCTGGCTTCTCACCTCTGCCCCTGGATTTAGCTCCAGGTTTGATGATCCAGATGTTGTGTATGCCATCTATATCCAGCTGTGGACTGACCTCCACCAGCCTCTGCAGCATGGCCTTGCAACAGTTCACAAAATGATCACTGTTCTCGATCTCTGCTCCTTCACTGAGCGAGGAAACACAAAGAGAGAAATACTGGAGAGCACTTTGGTTTGTCAGCTTCCTTTTATCTCTCACATGCACGCTGTACTCACTGAACAACAAGGTAGTAACTGTTGATAAACTCGGCCCACTCCTCCTCTGTGAGTGTCTGTGGAGTCTCCATGCTTTTGTCTATGTCGCTGTGCTCCAGACTCTCTAGAAACTCCTGGCACACTTTGAATGCACTGTTAATCATTTGGGAAAGGTCCACTGGTCTAAGTTGGCGTTTGCTTCTTCTCCTCACAGCCTTAATGCTCTGGCTCATTCCCTCTCCTCCAACACCCTGCTCCTTCTCCACAATGTACTTCAAAAAACTGGTGCAGGCTGTCCTCCTGTAGTCCTCTACACAAAGGACAGAGACACAGAGGCAAGTGAAGCTTCCTCTGTGAGTAAAAGTAGAAAAATGCTGGAAAAACATTAAGGCCCAATCCCATTTCTTATTTTTACCTGTATCCCTTGTTTTCGAGTGCTGTTTTGCATCTTAGAACACAGTTACAAGAGGCTGTGATTGAAATCTTTCCTTATGAAATGGGACAATCCCCCAGACCCTGACACCTCATCGGTAGGACAACTGCGTTTTGTAAACAGATGCAACTATGGCAATAAGGTCAGTGCACTTTATGGTCTTTGAATTTTTATTTCAGAAAAAGAAACAAAACAAAAAACAAATATTTATCTGATTTTCATTTCAAAATCCAAAAGTGGAAAATGAAAACCAGCCAGTTTTAGTTTCCGGGGTCAGAAATAGATTATACAGAATAGAAATACCATTTCATTTTCCTTTTGTCCTATCAAAAGGGTAACATTTGCGCTTTTCTGGTGGTGCAATTTTTGTTTTTCTTCTATCATAAAATAAAATATTCAAATTTCGGTGCAGAGACTCCTGACACACCCTGCAGAAAAACCCTTGACTTCCCCATACTCTTGTCACAAACATGTAAAGATTTCTGTAGATGATAGACTTTTTTTGATGAGTCTAAATTGATGTTAGAATATGGTTCCAAAGCCATTAGAGTGTTAGTTATAACAAAATGTTCAGTGCCTATGCATTGAACAATGGGATTGGTGATGGGATTGAGCCTAAAAATGTATTGTTGTTTGATGGACTGGAAAATCAGATCTCACCAATGAAAGCATGCTTCTCATCCTGTGCTCCCAGTCTGTAACAGCGAGGAAAGAAGGCATCTGGGTCAGCTGAATCAAACCAGTGCAGGTTCCTCAGGTTTACACACAACCCCGCCTGACAAAGAAAGGACAAACATCGATGATGGGCGTGACAGGAGACCACCTAATAGTCCTTTTCTGCTTTAAGAAATGATAATAGCACTTAAATGTACCTTGGTGGTGAAGCTGCCTGCTTTTGCAAAATGATTGGTAATCTGTTCTTTCTGCAAGCTGTTGGTGTTGATGGCGTCTCTACGGTTTGTCCAGTAGAAATAAACCATTTCATTGCGCACCAGGCGAGACTGTATAAGGAGGAGAAAATGATGAGAGGTCATTTTGTTGATTTTCTCTATTAGGAACCTTACATTTACAAGTTTGTCAAGGCAAGCAACAACTTTGAAGTTACCTGTTGCATATCACCTAAGCCCTTATGGTAATTTACAATCTTAAAGGCCCCTTATTTTATAAAGATTTCCATGCTTACATATATATATGAAGAAGGCATGGGTGATTCACTGTAAAAGTTTGAAAAACAATTTACAGAGAAATGTACTGTATTCAGTTACTGTACATTTAACCATTTGAAACCTGAGATAATTTTGATTTGATTGAGATTTGATCTCTTTCAAAAACAAGGGGAGAGGGCAATGAGAAACTTAACAAGACATGGCCAAAAGATATGCAAGAAATTAGTAAAAAGTTAAGGGAAAAATACTTGAAAATAACTACAAAAAAAGAAAACACAAAAACAAACAAGATTTTTTCATGAAACATAATTTTAAAATATAACAATCAAAAATATAGTATTATTTTTTATATTTCTATTATAATATTTTCCTAGACTTTTTATTTTAATTCCTCCATTAAAAAAAACAAACAACTATTTTTCCATGGCTTTTTTTTTTTTTTTTTTTTTTTTCCTTTTTTCAATTTTTTCCAATCGTTGGGACATTTTTTGAGAAGTTGCTCCTTGCCTTTTGTTTTTGAATGAAATCACACCAGTTTGCTCAGATTTTAAATGATTAAATAGCTTGAGAGAGTCATCTGAACGCAGCACAAGAAAACTGATGTCCAGTCAGGTTTCAAAGGGTTAAATGACTTCCATGAAGCCAGGACTTCCATCAAGTTGTGATGACACAAATATGATCTACAGACAGTTACAAACTTGACAACATAAAAATATTCTAAAGTGGTCCCTTTGTATTTCCTGTTGGAATATTTTGCAGTGCATGTGGATAACATCAGCTGTCAGAAGTCAACATGAATCCAAACTGCTGCCCAGAAATGCACTTCCAGTAAAATGGTCGTTAAGATAGAAAGTGTCGCTATAGTGCCATTACAATCATCCCCTGCAGCTGCAATCATGGCGCAGAGATGCTGAGAGGTGGAAGATGTGGAAGATTTGGAAACACTGAAACACTAAGAGCACACTAGGCTGTTTGGGAGGAGGGGCTTAAGGAGACAGGTGCTAAATGGAGCGAGGTGTTCCAGCATAGATAAATAAAGTTTTTTTTATCATTAAAGCATGTAAATATCTTTTAGTAGAAACCCAAAATACATGCATGAACCTGAAAATAAGCTTTTAAATGTAATTTTTACCATAATATCATATAGTCCATCTGGATCCTGCTCTTTGTCCACATTGTCTGAGTTATCTGAGAAGAAGGAGCAACGTTAATAAATGATCCTATATAGACAGATATCCACACCCAGTAATAACAGGAATATATGATTTCTGTAACACTTCAGCTTAGCCCACCGTCATCGTCATCACTGTCAGCGGCATCATTAGAGCTGGCTCTGCCCTCATCGCTGTGACGCTGGTGAGCGCGGTGGTTTGGACGGTGCATACGTTGCTCAACCCAGCCTCTGGCCCTCAATGCTGCCCTGATGACAGGGTAAGGGCCCTGGACAGAGAACACCTTATGCATCTAAGAGGAAGCAAAGCAGATACCTAAATAATGGACACCTTCGTGGAACAATCAGAAATGTATGTCGCCTAATAAATGTTGCATACTGTAAAACTTCAAATACTAGACCTGGCTATTATTCGGTGACTATATGGGATGGGCCTGTAATTCATTTCACACAAAACTGTTGCTCAGCAAAGATGGGGAATACAATCAAATATCTGAACCTCTTTTTTATGTCTCTCTTACCATGCCGCTGTTACAGTCTTTCTTGGTGCTCATGGTTTCAGTCAAATGAACTGAATGATTGAATCGCAGAGAATCTTACCAAAATAAGAATGTGTGTAGCATATCCATATTGACAAAAGTTTAAACATTTATATCTGTATGTGTGATCTAAGTTTAGAACTTCTATAAAAATAAACTCCATGGTAACTGGGCCTCTGACTGAGACAGGCGTTTATTTGTAAAATGTGCAGACACATTGGGCGTTTAAAAGGGACAGGCTTATATTTGAAGTTATACAGTATATCCAGTAATGTGTACTCACCTTTACAGCTTTGTCCACAAGGGCTTTAGCTGTCTTCAGTCTCTCTGGGTTGAGAGCAGGTAGGCTGGCCAAACTGCGGAAAACTTTGCCCTCAGGAGGTGTACCTGATGCAAAAACACCCACAAATTAAAATCCAAATCTGTTGAGCAAATTAGTGTTAGTGATCTAAAAAGCACATCAGAGATGCGTATGTTCTTGCAGTGGCCTATGAGGAGTATGCCACCAGGTGAACTCATTCAGCAGGTTGGTTTTCGACCTGCAGGTTATACCTACTTGTCTGCAGGCGTTTGCCTTCATCTTGGCTGCACTGCTGGACCACAGCTGTGACCTTCTGACCCTTAGATGAGCCTCCCGTTTCCCCTGCATCAACAGCAACATCAGGATTATTATCATATATACAGTATATTAGAGCAATGGCTCGTGTAATTAACATTTCCAGCTGACACTAAAAGGCAATGTTGTGAAATTGGGATAACATGAATGGCCCATAACCTTTTAGCATTTTTACAGGAGAAGAGAGACAAGAGGAAAGACAGGAAAATATTCACAAATGCAATGTTACTTGCAACATGCAATGTAGCATATGCAACTGTAATATATATATATATATATATATATATATATATATATATATTTAAAATAAATGCATAAAACATAAACCGCATATGAGTGGGCAGTACATAGATGTAACAGGCCTAATTATATATACCATGGTGATGGCAAAGACAAAGACAATGCAACTAAAGATTAATGTTTTACATCTTCATCTTCGAGCCAAAGAGAGCAAAGTCATAAAATTTTAATACGTGGCCTCTGAGTTCAAACATTTGGCCATCTGTCCTGAGTGTGACTTCATGATTAATTCAGCATTCATGATCTATAAGCCGACTCTATGAACGCAGTCTTTTGGAGGTGTGAAGTCATACAGAAGTTGCCTTTTAAGTTTATAAAGTCAAGTTACAGCAGGCGAACATAGAATTTTCCCCATAAAAAAAATGGCCCAATCTGTATTATTTTTTTGATCATATTAGGTTATTAAATAAGACTTAAAATCATAAAACAGGCCTTTGTTACTGCTGCAAGAATTGCTGGGAGTAGATGGTTCCTATCTGGTGTTACAGATTACAGTGATGCTGCCACGCTTTGATTATCATTTGAACAAAAATACACCGTAGTGATTTCCAGTATTATTTGCCTGGTCCTTGGGAGTTGTGTTTTCTGTGTTGCTTTCTGTCTCTCACCACTGTCGGTGCTTGGTGTGCAGCATCTACCAGTAGCCTGGCTTCCCCCCTGGTCCAGCTGGTTAGACTGTTTGGACCTGGTGGCCTCCATACTAACATCTGCTCTCATTCTTTGGGGAAACTTTCCTTTTGCTCTGCTTCATGATTTTGGTCAGACGCACTGCTGCGGGGGGACACAGTTTAGTGTTAACTGGGCAACAATCATACAGTGTAAAGGTGCACACAAATGTGTAGGCTATACACAATGATTAAAAAACATTGTTTTACCATTGCCTTCTCCCAAAATGTGTTTTAAACTGATATTTTAACTTGTCAAGCCTGCAGTTTTAACTGATTTTTATTTGATATAATATATGTTTTTCATCTGTTTTTATCTTATTTCTTTCTTCTATTAGAAATGTTTTATGTTCTTTTATGTTGATCACTTTGTGTTGCATTTTAAGCATGAATTTTGCTATATAAATTATACTACTACTACTACTACTAATAATAATAATAATAATGATAATAATAATAATTATTATTATTAAAAACTCTAAAATAAATATAAAAAATAAAGAACTGCAAGTGTGATGTATCTCTGGCTACTGGTCTTGTAGCTCTCTCTAAATCCAGTGGACTATAAAGTGGGTCAAATTGCAGGAGACAGCTTGGCTACAGCTGACAGGTTTGTACCTAACACCCCAGGCAGGGTGTGATACTCAGTCTAATTTCCTACAGTTACCTGTTGAACAGAGGCCCAAAAACCAGACACATATAGAGACCACAGAAATTCTCATTAAAATAATCTTATTCACATATTATTCACACCAGCCTATGCACAGTGCACACAAAATTTTAAGTATTTCACTCTAATAATAACAATTCATATTGGTAATATAGTCATAACGGGGTACGCGTCATTTTTGTAACATGAGCAAAAAACAACTTTCTCAATGACATACTCCTTTTATAAAACTACTGGTAAATAAACTACTACCAAACACATGGTCTCAAACTGTAAGATTATATGCAACAGTAAGCTCTCCTAGTAAGCAGAGCTGTGATCTAATGGTTTAGTGTTGGGTTGCTCTTACCTGCTGAGGTCCACAGGTGTACCATGGACTCGGTGCCGGTTGAGTTTCACCGGAGGACCGCGCGGTGCTTCCGACTGTCGACCTGTTTATTGTTTACCATGACAACATCTGGACAGCTGCTAACGTTTTCTGTTGCAAAAACACATAACATATATGTTGTATTTGCCAAATATGACATATTGACAAACGACTAATTCGCAAATAACCAAATGATTTTAGTGGTTATTCGGGATTAATGTTTTAATCACATATTTTCTATTCAATTAATTAAGTCCATGTTGACAAGGTGAAGCAATCTTACCAGGAAGGCTGTGACTAAAAATCAAATGACAAACAACAAAAAAACCATGCATGAACTAACTTAAGATTAACTGTAATGCATGAATATCAGCAAAATATTATATTAATTATCATAAAATAATTTGGCTAAAAATGCTAGCCTCCTTTCATATTTAATTAAAAAAAAACTATTTAAAAACGTGAAAACGAAATAAATAATTAAAATAAATAACAAAGTATTGAATGAAAACAAATAAAAACTGAATATTATATTATTTAGGCATTTCAATGTTACTTTTTTTGCAAACCTGGAGGGTTTTATTATTTTTTATTCACTGTGTTCCTTTCTTAACAACAACATTTTATAGCTATATTTGTTGGTCAATTTATTTTATTTTTTTTTTTTTTTTTTTACATATTTTTGAATTATGAAATACATTTTTGAAAAGAATGAAAATCTCGAACATAGTCTGCATTTGCCATTGACTTTTGTTCTTTTTGTTTTTATGGTGAATACTCACCATAGACTTCCTTAATTAACACACCGTTTCTCTCCCTCTCTGTTCGGTCGCCATCTTGGCTGTAGAGGGGCGGGTCTGCGTCAAAGGGTCACGTGCGCGGTGACGCCTGTCTCTGTCCAGGCAAATCCCTGCATGCAAAACACAGGCTGCACTCTGCACACACACAGACACACACACACACACACTGTCATAACGTAATACACAGAGCTGAAAGGTCAACTTTACGATACACAAATATCACAACGCTTGAAAAGGTAAGCTGAGCAACGTTTTAAACGGTTCACTTAGAGCCAGTGACACAGGAGTGTCTTATTTCATAACTAGCTACTGTGCTAACACCGGATAACTTACACAGCATTAGCTTAACGTGTGCTAAACTTCTTTCTCAGGTGGCTGAAAAGTTTCCGTTTTCACCGTAAAATGTGTGGAAGAACTGCGTGCACTCTTGCTCCTGACGAGGTGAGCCGAGCCTGCTCGTACAGAAACCGAGGCGGGCAGCGGAGGCAGCCCCGCTGGAGGGATGGAGATGCGGACAAATACCGACCCTCCTACAACAAGACCCCACAGTCCACGAGCCCCGTCCTGCTGTCGCAGAGACACTTTGATAAGGTAAGGACCCCAGAAACAGGTTAACGTGATAGGTTGGGATTTTGTCAAAATGTTGCTTTATAACGTCAACAGGCACATTTTATTACGCATAACCGTTTACAGCAGTGATAGTCAAGTTAAGGTCCGCGGGCCAAATGTGGCACCTGATAGGCTGCCGTTTGCTCCCCCACCCCAACCCCCAAAACATTTGCTACGTCACAATAAAATAAGGTGAATCACACTGGGATTTTGCACTTTTAGTATGAATAGCATGTCAGAGTGCATAAAACAGTATCAAAATAGAGCTAGTCTGTTTTTAAAAAAATGTCAGATTTACAGTGAAATCCCATGCAACACTACAAATAGGAGCTAAAAGAATCAACCTCAGATTTATAATCTCTTATATAAATGTGTTATGCCACAGTCCGAACAGTGTTGAACCTTGTAAGCCAATAAAAGTAATCAAGGTGTTCACTCCTTGTGTCTCTTTAGGATGCCCCTGTTGATGAGTGCGTGTTGGCCTCCATGCGTTGGGGCCTGGTACCTGCCTGGTTCAGGGAGAAAGACCCCAGCAAGATGCATTACAACACCAGCAACTGCCGCAGTGAGAACATCTTGGAGAAGAAGTCATACAAGGTACATACAGTTTTGAGCTCCACTTAGCTAATCGTCCTTCCTTGGTTTATGTTTCTGTGATGCGCGTTTGCACACCAAAGTGTCTGATCACTTTGTCATCTCCCCCCAAAGGACCCCCTGATAAAAGGGCAGCGCTGCGTCATCCTCGCTGATGGATTTTATGAGTGGAAGAGGCAGGAAAAACACAAGCAGCCTTTCTTCATATACTTCCCTCAGACTCAGGGAACCAGCCAGGAGAAAACAGAGGATCCGGATGACCCCACGACCTCAGCTCGCAATAAGGACAACTCAGAGACAGCGTGCCCTCCAGAGGAGGCCTCCCCTGACTTGACAGAGGTTCATATTGGGTTCTCTAAAGCAGTATAAGCACCATGCACAATTGCTTTCATCCAGAACAAAAGTAGAGAGAATGCAGCTGTGGCGGATATTAACTATGGCTGAAAATATCCTGTATGGGAGAGGAGCCAAAGCAAAAATGTGCATGTGTCCACCAGGTGCTTCAGGATTTGGTTTTGATGCTGGTGCCAGGCAGTGTGAAACAAAATACAACCATGCCAACAAAATCTACCACATTTTTTCATATAATCTGCTAACTTTCACAATTTAATAAACACTATTGACATGCCCCTCTGCTCCACGCTGTGTGTCCGTCAGGGTGGAGAAGGTGAGTGGACTGGATGGAAGTTGCTGACTATGGCTGGACTGTTTGACTGCTGGACACCTCCAGGTGGTGGAGAACCTCATTACACGTACAGTGTAATCACTGTGAAAGCCTCCCCAAATCTGGAAAGCATCCATGACAGGTAAAGGGCCATTAATGGGGAAAACACTCTTTCTTCACCTGGGTCTGTACAGTTTTCTAAATCACCATGTGGTTGTGTTTTAGGATGCCAGCGATTCTGGATGGAGCCGAGGAAGTGAGAAGATGGCTGGATTTTGGGGAGGTGAAGTCTCTAGATGCCTTGAAGCTGCTCCAGTCTAAAAACACTTTGACTTTTCATCCCGTCTCTTCACTAGTAAACAACTCTCGCAACAACTCTCCAGAGTGTCTTCAGCCGGTGGATCTTAACAGCAAAAAGGTATCAAAATTACTCTGGTGTTTTACTCACTGTGGTTGGGGAAAAAAAATAGCAATTTGCATGTAGAGAGATTTAAACAAGTATGCCACCGATATTAAGAAGGCCCTCACATAAAACTAGGCTGTCAGTGCAGTAGAAAGACACAAATACCTTTTGAAATTGGTACTACATGACCAGAGAAAACAGAGAAAAAAGGTGCTTTTTCTCAAGAGGTAGAAAACCTACAACTATCAGGATGCTATGTGTCTGACATTTTGTGATATGGTCCATGTGAAACAACTGGCAGCTGACCAGATCTCATATTCCAGTCAGACAGTAAGCTAAAATATGTTTCTGAAAACATTTGAGGCGAGAAATAGGCAACTCAGTGACTGAATCTTGGTTTATATTCGATCAGCGCTGCTTATTTTTCCTGTTTGATCTCAGGTTTGTCTGGCTGTGAGAAGCAGTGAGGTGCCCATTTCCTCTTCACAAACCTTTGCTATTACGGTGTAACAGAGTGTTAAAAATATGTTTCTGAAAAGACTTTAGGCAAGAAAAACGCAGTGCCTAACATAAGGCGAGAAAAAGGCAAATCAGTGACTGAATCTTGGTTTCTATTCCATCCGCACTGCATAGTGTTATCGCTTGATCTGATTTTAGCCTGAGTTTGAGAGGCAGAGAGAGGGGCGGGTGTTTGCTCTTGATTGGCTGAATACTCTTTGAGTACGTGGTGGTGGCAGCGGGGTTGGAAGCGGTTGGCGGGCAACACTAAAATGGGGAAGTACAGTCTTTAGTTCAAGCAACAGCCCCAAGAGCTAGTGAATCTCTGCGAGTGACATACATTATGTCACTTGGAGGAGTTTCGCTGTGATGGGAGGAAGGATAACCAGGCACTGGTTAGAGTTTACAACAGTTAATCTACACATACCGCCCTCACAGTTTTGATACAGAGTTGGTTGAAAATCAGTAAAATATCGCTTCAAGCTGACAAATCTGACCCTTGACCTCTAGGAGCCCAAGCCCACAGGCAGCAGTAAGATGATGATGAGCTGGCTGACAAACAGTGCACCTTCAAAGAGGAAGAAGCCCAACGCATGTGAGAGCAAAGAAGACGACGAAAGCAAAGCCAAGGCTCAGAGAAAGTCTCCAGGGGCACTTCAGCAGTGGCTTCAGGGAGCCAAGAAGAAACCAAGAACCACATGAAGAAATGAACCAGGACTGAAAACTCTGCAGTATTTAAAAGACCATAGGCCAGTTTACCACTGTATATTAACAAGTGTGAGAAAAACTTATGATTTAGCTTAGTTTTTAACTGTTTTAAATGTATAAAAAAATGCCACACAGATACTATTTCCTACCAAAATGTTCCCAATAAATGTTTGAAATAACCACTGCATGCTTTATTCAAGATTTTTATTACCCTTATTACTCGAAACGCAAAGACATTTTGAAACAATGTAGATGCTATGCATTTATCATATTAATAATATAATAATGATGAATGCCAATACCCCCCCCCCCCCCACATTTTTTTCTTCTTTCAAAGTTACAGTATGTATGCTATTTTGTAATCTATAATGCATTTCAAAGTTTAAACATAATACGAACAGACAGTTAAAGATCTGATCGGTTAAAAGAAATGTCAAGCACTTAAATTGTTTGCCAACATGAGCAACTGGCAGAGTCGGATATGGAGATTTACAACACAACTTTTTGTCTTCCCCATACAATGATTGAGAGGTTTGCAAATATACAAAGTAATGCAATAGTCGAAAGTAAAAAGAAACGTACTAGCTAATAGTACTCAGCTATGAGTGATATTTATACTTGAGAAAAATCTCTCCCCTCCATGCTGTCTCGATTTGGTTCATTCTCACGTCAAATGTAGTTCCACGAGTGACTGATTATGAGATGAACCTTAATTTCACAGCATATAGTGTGTTAGGGACCGCGCTTACATCAAGGAGCCAAGTCTGGATTCACACGATGTCCTCAACCTGAGCTACAATTGCATTTACTGTGGCTCCTAAATGAGATGTGTGAACATGTCTTCAGTAATTGTAGATGATGGCAAAGTGCAAAAAGGAAAAAAAAACAAAAAATGCGTACTAGTCTGATGAACTCGTCATGGAACTGGATTTTCAATTCTGCAGGCAGCATTTTAATGTGACCCACATGCACCTTCACACATTCTGATCCTTCACTACTTTGGGTTTCTACTTCTTTTGTTTTTAAGATTGCATGAGGTAAAGTAAAATCATGGTAACAATTGTTTTTTGAGTGAAATTAATTTTAAACCACAACACAAATGAGTAAAATCTGGGGAGCAGTGTTTCCCCTATTCATGCAGCAGTGGCGGGCCGTGAAAGTAAGAAAACCACCACCGCTTAAGAAACTTTGATTTAAAAAAAACAAAACAAAAACATTAGTTTACTAACTTTACTTATCAACACAAACATGTAGAGATAATGCTTCGATTTACCGCTTAAAGTATACAAATAAAAGCAGTTAGAACCAAAATTGGGTGTCAAAGCAGCGATGTATATGGAACTGATAATGAGGTTAGCCCGAACCACCACCGCAATGAAAAAGTACATAGAGAAACACTGGGAAGTAATAAGCATCGTACAAGTAAATTCCATAATGTTTCCTTAAGGTGTTCTTTGGGCTAGGAGACTCATATTTTTATAGAAAATGTGTGTTTTGTATACATAAGGAGGTGAGTGCAGCATGTTTGTGTGTGTAGTAGTATACTCAATGAGTGAGATGCTGCTTGTATGTTGGGCATCGGGGATTAACACAGTGGGCCATGGGAAAAGGGATATATAGACAAGGCAAGACAGGGTAGTGAGGGCACCGACGACCCCTCGAAGATCTTCAGAGTCCTCAGCAGCTGCAGGTCTCTGCTGACGGCTTGGCTCGCTCGTTCCTGTCCAGCTTTATCGGCTCAGGGAACTCATTGTACAGCTCCACTTCGGTCTCCTGAAATCAGACAATATAATTACGTCTTCACAGAAGCAGGTGCTGAAAAATGATAGTGTCTACAGGTATCAGACACTTAAAATTAATGCTTTTTAAAACCTTACAAGCCAACTTTAAGACTGATTTTTGGATATATGATCTTTTTCCTATATAAGCATTACAGGTCAGTATAAAGGAAAGTACTGTATATGGTCCCATGAAGTGGTAGAGCTTTTATGAAGGAATATGGTTATTAGAGTGAGTTAGATTAATCTATGTCTTGCCAGCAGGTAGGTAGCAGGTTAAAGTAAAAAGACAGTATTGTGAGCAATGGCTTTGAGGATTTGTAGCATCAGAAATGTGGATTTTGATGCAGAAAAGCTTGACTCCTTTTGACAAACAGAAATTAGATAGAAAAACTGAAGATCTCATATTCTGCTCATTTTCAGGTTCATACTTTTACTTCATGCTTCATACTTTATACTTGTATTATTTAGGGTTTCTACTAGACCATGTTTAAATGCTTTAATTTTAAAAAAGCCTAAAATTCACATCACTTTCGTCATACTGTCTGCCTGTCTCTTTAAGGCCCCATCCCGAAAAAGCCCAGTCTCCTCTGATTGATAAGTGTTTTTGGGGTTTTCACATCTACGCCAAGTGGGGGCTTGGCCAAAAGTGGAATTACACCGCCTTGGTCTGTGTGTGGCCGTGAGGCCAAGAAAGACTTCTCCCCATTGACTTACTTCGGGAAAGAGACGTCTGTAAATCAGTGGAGAAATTTTTGTGCACGTCAAAACCTCTATGAAACGACTCATTTCACTATCAAGATTTAATCCATTTAGTTTAATTACATTTGGAAAGTCTAAAAGAGCTGCGAGATTCAATTATCTCATCACAATTCAAGCTAACTGGTGGTGGAAGTCTCTATTGCGCATGCTCTATGGGCCCAGTAATGCGACAGATCCAGATACTGTCATACTGCAGAAACAGAGCGCTTTTTGCTTTATGCACCACTGAGCAGCTCTCATAGGAGTGAACGGGGTTCAGCCTCCATGCTGTATCCAGGTTTTCTTAATACATCCATGATCTGCGCTTGTCGTCTTTGCACCGTCGCTGCATTCTGCAAATGACTGTAAAGGCATTGTAGCGGCACTATGTACCTTTAAATCATGTATTTTTGACAACAAAACTTCAAGGAAGTTCTGGTGGCTTGTCAAAGCAACTGTTTCTGAATGTGGGTTGGCCGCATTTCTCTGTGAATTCAGGGTTTTGATTCTTTCACAGTATTTATATAGCACCTATATGCGCTCTATAATAAAAAATACATGGAAATCAGATTTGTACAATATAGGAATTTTATATTTGTGGCAATTAAGACCTCACAATTTCTATATTGAGCCCATTTAATGACCTTTGAGGCCTAATATTTATTTAATTTAATTTAATTTAATTTTAGACATCTTAAGGACCTACTGACAGCCTGTGTTACATCTCAGCATTAAATATGGTTTCTTGCTGGCCTTCCTTACCTGTTTTAGGGCATTGCGTGCAATAGTCTGGAAGGCCTGCTCCACATTGATCGCTTCCTTGGCGCTGGTTTCGAAATATGGGATGTTGTTCTTGCTTTGACACCAAGCCTGCGCTCGCTTGGTTGATACCTGTAACACAAAGGAGCTGATGTTATACTAAGAAACATCATACACAAGAGTGACTGTTTAATCCCAGTTATTTTTAAAGGTTCTGTATGTGACACTTAGAGCTTTAATATAGCAGCAAACCCCTATTTATTGTGTATAGGGGAGTAATGGCGTCCTGAGCAGAGAATGAAGTCGCACTCCCCCTGTGTGTTGTAATCTGAGCTTCTCTATGGTTTGTTGCAGCAAACTGATCTGGCTGCCTGTGTATGTTAATGCATGTTTGTATCCCACTAGCTAGCTCAGTGGCACTGCTTTTCACTATGTCCATATGATGGTTAATGCTGGTATTTGGACGGCAGTGTCTTGGAAGCGTAGTACCATTCCTGTACTTCCCCCAGTGAAACACTGTTAGCTCTGTCAGCACTGTTGCTGTTGTTTAACACTGTTTAGTGAGTTAGCACCATTAGCTGCCAGCCCAGCCACCTCCATGTTGAGAACAATGTCCAGACAACTCATATACTCTGAATTTTGCATAGAGCCCCTCCCTTAATCTTTAATAGACAAAATTTTAGGATCTCAAAAATTACAAACCACAACTGTACATTTCCTTGAAAAAAACAACAAAGTGGTGCAAATAACATCAGCCCTCGCAAACATAAATGTGATTATCTGGACCCACCTGTCTGTTCTCCAAGTCGATCTTGTTGCCCAGCACCACAAAGGGGAAATTCTCCGGGTCCCGAGGGCTGGCCTGGATCAAGAACTCATCTCTCCAGCTGTCCAGAGTCTTGAAAGTGTTGGGCGCTGTCACGTCAAACACCAGGACGCAGCAGTCTGCTCCACGGTAGAATGCTACACCTAAAGACTGGAACCTCTCCTGACCTGCTGTGTCCCAAATCTGCATGCATTAAAGAAGACATGCTGTGTTTACATGCACAAAATAATCAGATTACTGTGAATAAAGAGATTAAGGTAATAGTTGGACAGCAGTGTTTACATGGGTCACATTAACCAGATCTGCCTGACTACTTAGCACTATTAGTTTGGAAGCCAGAGTGAAGTCTGAAGTTATTTAAGTTATTTGTGGTACCATACAATTAACTTCTAAGAAAATTAAGGGACTTAATTGGTGTCTGTGTTTACCATCGACAGAGTGGTGTTGTTTGCCTTTTAAAATTCTTTATTAAACCTGCATCATAAGCCGCATTGCTGTTTGCATGTAGAAAAAATGCTGCTTTGTATTCTGTTTATACTGTCTCTGTCATGCATTTTTAGAATAACAACACTGGAGGGAAATAAATCCCAAATTAAAAAAAAGGCAAACTGAGCAGATATTCAGACATGGTAATCAAGTTAAACCTAATTCTAATTTTAACCTACAAACTCCTAACCAAGCATTTACATTAGGAAGTGAATATCGTGGATGTAAATGCATCACAGACTTGCCATCCTCAAGAGACGAGAGACAAGTCTGCAAATGTAATTAGATTATCCCAAAATTTAAGAATAAATAAAATCCTTTCAAAAATATTCATAATTCATCTTTACAGTGTATCAAATACTACTGTTTTATTGATTGGTGTTTTGACAATATACATCTAAAGTTAAAGCCTGAATGTGTTTCCTTAATGGATATATAAATTGCTTTTACAGAAATGTAACAGAAAGTGTGGGGGGTTAAAAAAAGGAGAATAATGTCTCAATGACAGATAAGCTGGTGTGGCACTCTTACATAATTTCCTCAGTACCTGCATTGTGACAAGTCTGTCATCCACCATGACTTCTTTCGTCAGGAAATCAGCACCTATTGTGGCTTTGTACTGGTTACTGAACTTCTTATTCACATACTGGTTCATCAACGAGGTCTTCCCAACTCTAGGAGGAACAATGTAATCACAGGACAACATTTAGACAACACGATGGGCAGAAACAAAACAGAAAAAAATCATTGTGATCAACTGATCACTGGTATTAAGTTCCTTTTTGCTGAATCAGAATGAGCACATTATCATAAGATTAGATTAAATAGCACAATTATGTTTTCTTTACAATTAAATATCAGACATTGCTCCTTAATGTTCCCCACCCCTTTAACTTAAAGGCAATGGCTCAACATCACTCACCCAGAGTCTCCAAGGATGATGACTTTGAGTAGTACTTTCTTCCTTGAAGTCATTGTGCCACAGCTGGAAAGACAAAAAAAAAGATTAGAGGGGAGAAGAAAACTCCTAAAACAAGCAGAGCAACACAAGATAAATAGAGCCATGCACTAGTGATGCCCCTTTTGATATGGGCCAACAGGGATAACTGAAAGATGATCAGGGCCGTGTGCGTCTAGAAATACATTCCAAAGAAATGGACCAGTTCTAGGAATCAGGCCGAGTGCAGTATCTCCAATACTTCTGTTTCCTTCACCACATCAACAAAGAAAAATACAGTGATTGTGGTAAAACACTATGCTGCACAGCGTTGTAACAAGAGACACAAAAACAATTAAATAAACAAACATTCTGCTATTTTTTTTCTTCACCAAAACATGTTGAACAATGAAGTGCTGTGGCTGTTGAGCGGAGATGACATATACTATTTGTGTCACATCACAGTTGGTTGTTTTGTTACACTGATTTTTTGTTATTTATACTGCTGGCAATCCATTAAAAACAATGTGGTGTCATTCCCCAGGTAAAATTTGTGTACCTTTATAAAGCTTTAAATTGCAATTGAAAGCAAAAATGGGACACATGCCCAGTTACTTATACAGATGGGAGTCATTAATTGTATTAATCATTTCATATCTATACTGTACTGTACAATGATGACTTCCAAACTGAGAGCAGCGTTCCCGTCCTAGCCAACAGGTAGGTATGCACTTCTGTCATTACCAACATACCAACTTCAGCTCAGACCAGCCAGTTCATGTACTTTTGGTAAGTAGTCAAGTAAGGCATTCAGGTACTTTATCCAATCCTGAAACAGATTTTAGAAATACTAAAAATAAACAGCTTCAACATATGATTTGTTAAATTCTGACTAATTCCTGGATGAAAGAACCCCAATCAACATCTTTAATCTCCTCACTTTTCCATGTGTTTTTACAAGATGTCATGCAGAAATTTGTCTTTTTCATTAATGAAAACATCTGAAATTTCAGCCATATTTTTGTTAAATAGATTTGGATCAACTGAAAGTACAGACTGTACATATATCCACGGACATTCTCATATTTGCCCGTGCTCAAGACATCACTAAGCATTTCTGACTTTGACCGAGAGCACTTTGTAATAACAAACCACCTCAAACAGCTGTAATGACCAAAGTCCAAACTCTATCACCTATGGGCTTTAAATAATTTCACTCAGGTTAGACCTCAGAGAAAGCACTATTGATAAAAATGATAAGCAACTATATGTTTCTTACACATACCATTTAACATATAAAGCCACTAATGTGTACGAGAACCCACGGTTTGAATTCACATCAGTACAATTATGAGCCAAAACTAGCATAGAGCTATCGGTGCGGCTCTCATAATCTGCACCCCATGACACTGTGTCAGGGACTGATCACATGGTTTTAAAACACAGGACTAACGGAACCATGACTTGGCAAGCATGATTAGCACAGCAGATTCTGCGGTTTCATACAATAGACACACTGGTATAATCCGCAGTTATGACCAATCTGTCAATCTATCTGGTTGGAAATATTTCCACTTCATAAACTGGCGCAGAGAGACCTGTCATCGTGTTACCTAACAAGCATAAAGACATCAAATACACTTGCAAAGGGTTAGCAAGGTAGAGTAAGCACTACAGCTGAACATCTAATGTTAGATAGCTAGGTAAGAAAACGCAAAAAATAAGAAGAGTAAGGTTGTTAACGGTTGGGGATCATTATTATTAATAAAAACTTTAAAAACGGCTAAAGCTAGACGTTTTACATACAGTGTCAACTGACAATTACCACATAAGTGACACTTCTTAATTTAAGCTAACGTTTAGTTAGCTAAGCAAGGTTTCTTAATTAAAGGGGAAGCTTAATTAACGACAGCCATATCGTTAATATACACCATTTGTAAGACTAACAACAATAGTCATTAGAAACCTACCTGTGCGATGATCCTGCGGTATAAATGTGAGAAGTGGACTTCTTCTGCCTCGGTTTGAAGCGTTAGCTAACGCGCAGGCTAGCTAACAGGCTAACAGCTCCTATAAACGTCTGCCGCTGGAAAACAACACGTTTACAGCGTCGACAGCTAAATAATCTCTAGCAGCTAGCCTCGCAGCTAACTCTGCTTATCAAAATCGACACTGCCACTGCCGATGTATCTCTCCCTTCGTGTTAACAGAAGGGGTTTTGTACAATGGTCTGTTTCGCCCAGCTACCGTTGACGCTTGCTTTTCTTGTCAAGCTAAGGTGCTAGCTGCTAACCGAGCTCTGTTCACTTCCTCCAAAACAAGCTCTGTCCGCGAGGGTTGACGTCACGCGCTGGACACGCCTTGTGTCACAGAAACCTGAGAAGTCACAATAACACAAATGTAATAGAGTATAAATTTAATGACAGATCACTTCCTGGAGACTTTTAAATCGCTCGTCCACTGGTGCAGACTGGGTTTAGTCACATGTATGCATGAAAAGTCTGGATGCTTGACTTCAACACCAAATTTCACTGTCTTTTCTGTCAAAGGTGACAACACAATCACCCTGGACTCTAGCCCTGCATATCACTCCAGAAGAACTGCACTGAATCACAGTTTTAATCACATGTTCCACATTTTTAATTTCCCTTTCAGAAAAAGCATAGTTATTTGCATCAAAATTAAATCTCAATTTTAAAAATGTGTTTGCTGGATAAATCTCATTTAAAATTTTGAAGTTCACCTATTTTATCTTAGGAGGAAGTTGAAACAAAATATATCCTTTCCTTATTTTCTTAATGTCTTCAACATCAAACTACTTGAGAATATAATTTTGTTTTTCTGGATTAGGAAAAGCCAGTTTACTGATGTATTCAGGGATGTTATTTAATTTCATGAGAGGCAGTGGCCTTGACGTTTATACAGTCCTTTTAAGCAGGCTTACAGTGTGTGGGTGCCAGACTTTGTGCTGTAATAATGATTGTGAGGAGTCTGCAGCAGCTCTATCAGCAGCATCAATGTCCTCACTTTGCCAGCTTACTATACCATGTGTGTACTTGATGTCAGCCGATATGTTACATATGATGATGACTTTGATGATGACTTTGTTGTTTCAATTTCACATACACTAGATTGTTCTCTTATTTTATGTAGGCAATTCCATGCTGATAGTTTATCTGCCTCCCTGTTACGGTTTCTATCAAGCCTGGGCAATATAAGGAAAATAAAATATCACTGTATTTTTGACAAAATACCTCACTATCAATATTGTGATGACATGGTTGAATTGATTACTGGTGTTTCCACAAAAGATTTACACAGTTAAATTCTTGCTTGTTATCTGTTCATGAAAAACATTAGGTACACCTATGTAATTCCTACTTGGCGCATTTCTACAAACTGTGTGAAAGTGGTCTGGCTCTGTTGACCAACAATGTAGGGGTTTACATGTACGTATGAACAGCAGGTCATGGGTAGAGGGCCGCGATTGGCGTCAAATACAATTATGCACACAAGTAATTAAAAGCTGCCATCCACTGCCGAAACCCGGGATCGAACCAGGGACCTTTAGATCTTCAGTCTAACGCTCTCCCAACTGAGCTATTTCGGCGTACACTGAAGCACGCGATATCACAAAAATCCAAATATTTACAGGGTCATGTCCGTTAGGAAATACAAAAGTCTGCATTATTGCTATAATGATGGTAAAGTGACACGCGGTCCTTAAGTGGGCCAGGAAAAGTGACTACCACAGATATTTCATGTTTAGAGGGTCGAAAAGGGACCGACATATATACGTATAACGTTTCACGAGTTGTATTACAAAAACCTCTAAAAAGACCATCCTGACTCCCAAGTTACTGTTTGAATCAGATTTTCACGATCGCCTCCGACACACAGCGCGTTGTAAAGAGCGCGCCGTGACGTCATCACGTCGAACCGAGTGAAGCGTCATCCTTTCTGATGTAGAGCGGCGCGGCGGCCTTTCTTTGCTGCTCTACATTTCCCCCCAATCTGTCTGCTCTTATCCCGGTATTTCAGCTCTGCTCGTCTATAACCATGATTCGAAAGACGCCACTTCTCGCCGCTCTCCTGCTCCTCCTGGCTGCGGTGAGCTCGGAGGTGTCAGCGGACGGTTTGGTGAACGAGGAGGTGAAGAGGACAGTGGACCTGGGGACTCATCTGGCCAAAATCACCACGGAGATCGTGCTGTCCAACCAAGGACCCTCTGCTGTGCAGAGCTTCATCTTAGCGGTAGAGGCTGACCTGGCCCCGCACCTGGCATACATCGGAGCCTCGGTGAGCCAAACATCAGTGAATTAAATAACGCCTCTGCCTGTAACCGGCTACCTAGCCTAGCCTGTTAGCCACTTCATTGAAGGCTATTCATTTACTGGCTTTGCAAAATTCCGTTGCTTTTAAAGGTTTTGTTACTCTAAATTGAAATCCGTAATGATGTGCAGGTCAACAGCATGCTACCATATAAGATTACAGTGTATTCATTGATTGCATGAAGTCAAAGCTACTAGCTAGGCTTGTGCGAGTCAGTGTGGTCCTGCAGGCTCGGGAGTCAAAGAGTCAGTTAGCCAAGACAATAGAGGCTACTATTTTAACGTCTAACGCTGTATTGCTTAATGCAGTGTGATAGCATCAGCTTATTTGCTGTGAGCAGATATGCAATGAAAAGATCAGATTAATTCATTGGGATTGCTAAAGGATGTGGGTAACAAGTTGTTAACTTCCGCAGCGCTGCACGCTCTGTCAGTGGCTGAATGACACGTACGCGCTGGGCAGCTCACTTCCGTGTGTGACTGCGCAGGCCTGCCCCCTCAACACTGGAGAGTTAAGCTTATGTGCACACAGTTAAAAAAACTGCATAAAATCCAGATAAATAAAAACTAGAAATGTGTCAGGAGAGGTCAAGAAGCCAAAGGCTCATACAAAACGGACCCCCCTCAATTTGAAAACAACAGACAATATTTATTATTAATTATATAATTAAACATAATGAAATAGATTTAATGACAATTTCTTTGAAACATTTTCTAAAGATAATGAGCTCCTGATAACATTACTTTATAATTCCATATCTATAAGCTGCAGTATCTGAAGGAATACTGGCCATGTTTTCCTTTGTAAAGCGGAAGGTGAAGCTGAGACCTGTCTGGTATTTTATGAATAAATTATGTATGGTTGTATGAAACTGTGAGAGTGCTCTTTTTAGACATAATAATAAGCTATAGCAACTGTTATCCTTTGCATTATAAGCCCCTCCATTGTCCTGTAATTTGCTTTACAATGTTTTTCTTTTAAAGAGAGTATGCTCAAACCACCATGTTTCCACAGGTGAAGGGTGATGAGGAGGAGGATGGCACACTGGAACTCGAACAGACAACAATTCAGGGCCAGAGGTAAAAGATTAGACCCTTACTTTGTCATCTAAATGTATGCTTGAGCCTGTATAAACAGTTAAACTGGTGGAAAAAACACAATTTTTATAGGGACCGTTCATTGTTTTGTTTTTTTAATTTTTATTCTGACTGTCTTCAAAGCTACAAATGTTTCCCTTCAGTCTCTCTGGGTGACTACATGAAACTACATGACCCTTGCTTTACCATAAATTAGTTATTAGGTTTTAAAAACTGACCCTTTGATGTTTTAACATTAAAAGTTGAAGACTGAATTCTGGAGTTGAACAAAAGGCTGGGTTTTTCACTCATGTTGTGCATGTGGTTTATTTTGTCAGACTTTTAAATGACATTGAATAAAATAATTCTGATCAAATCCCACTATTTTAAGCTCAGATTTGGTTCTGTTTTTTTTGTGCCCTGAGGGAAGTGTGGGTGTCTTAAATTTATTATCTGTTTTCACAGTTTCAGGCTATGACAAATGTTGTAATTTTGGCGAATTTTAAAGACAACACGCTGTTCTCTTCAAGAATCAGTGGTAAAACAAATATAAATATATAAATATTGTAATGTTGAAATATATTGTAGATGTGCCCCTCCTCTAAGCCAAAATAAAAAACCAGAAGTCCCTCCCCAGTGCTTAAAAATATCTGACATGCCTCCCCTTTTTTTTGCACTTTCATAAAATATAGCACTATCCATGCCACAGCAGAACAAATTTAGTTTCTGTCCTGTTCTTTTTCTGTTCTCATATTGGCTTTAAGGGAGGGATCGAGTATTTTTAAGTCAAAACGCTCAAGTCCAAGTGTAGTCATGCATCACTGGTGTTAAAGTTCAGGTCAAGTTGCAAGTCTTTTTTGATTTTGTTGAGTCTGAAGTCAACAAATTTGTCACCAGTCTGACTCAGGTCTAAGTCATGTGACTGAAGTCCTAATCTCTGTTAATCATTCACGTCCATGTGGCAGAATTTCCCATGTACAATGTAAAATAATAAATCCCTTCCCTCTCTTAAGAGTACTTTAAAGAATCCAGAAATGAAAACACTAACTGTAAATAATGTAAAAACATATCTCACCCATGTTGTTCTTTGTCTCTCTGTTTCCACCCAGCGGGGAATTTTACAAAGTGAAGCTGCCCTCCAGTCTGGCAGCAGGTGCTCAGCTGAAAGCAAAGGTGGACATGACATTAACTCATGTCCTGAAGCCCTTCCCCACTCAAATCACCCAGGCTGAGCGTCAGCTGGTGGTCTTTCAGGGGAACCACTACTTTTACTCCCCGTACCCCACCCGCAGCCAAACCACACGTGTCCGCCTTGCCTCCAAGACCGTGGAGAGCTACACCAAGCTGGGTAACCCCAGCAAGAATGATGAGATCATTGAGTACGGACCCTTCCGCGACGTGGCTCCGTTCAGCGAGGTACGGCTCTGACCACATCTGACAAACTTCAAGTGAAGCTGCAAGAAAGTTGCTAAAACATTCTGTGTTTTGTATTTTTTTTTCTGCTGTCCAGGATACAATGAAGATCCACTATGAAAACAACACACCCTTTCTCACCATCAGCAGCATCATTCGGACCATTGAGGTCTCTCACTGGGGGAACATCGCTGTGGAAGAAACCATCGACCTGAGGCACACAGGAGCCTACCTGAAGGGGCCTTTTTCACGTTACGATTATCAGCGTCAGTCAGACAGCGGCATCTCATCTGTCAAATCCTTCAAGGTGCTGAATCGAACATTAACCACTGTCGTCTGACTTGTTTTTACTAGTAAAGTGATGATGATGATGATGAAAATATGCTTTCTCCTCAACAGACCATCCTTCCCGCCTCGGCCCAGGATGTCTACTACAGAGATGAGATCGGCAACATCTCCACCTCCCACCTGCAGGTTCTGGATGACTCTGTGGAGGTGGAGGTCAGGCCTCGCTTCCCCTTGTTTGGAGGCTGGAAGACCCACTACATCATTGGCTACAATCTGCCCAGCTATGAGTACCTCTACACCCTGGGTGAGTTGATAACCAGAACTAAGCCAAAGATAGAAGAAAACATTGATTTTTACCCATGCTCCGAAGGGCCACTACAAACTGAGAGGAAAGGTACCCGCAGATTATTGGGGGGAAAAAACAGTACTGCTTAATGGTTAGATGCTTGCTGTCATAATGATGTAAACTCGGAAAATTCCAGCGTACTCTGCTTATATGCCACATTACTTTATCTTCTAGGTGACCAGTATGCACTGAAGATGAGACTAGTTGACCATGTGTATGATGATCAGGTGATCGACTTCCTCACTGTGAAAATCATCCTGCCAGAGGGGGCAAGGTTAGTGTTGTGAGGATAAAATCCACAGCATGTTAGGTCGAGTGGATTTATTTTATTTTTTTGTTGCAGTATTTGATCCTAAAATCTCATATTTCCATGTCATGTCCCATCAGAAACATCCACCTGGACACACCTTACAAAATTGATCGCATGCCAAACCAGCTGCATTATACATATCTGGATACTTTTGGCCGACCAGTGCTGGTTGCTACCAAGAACAACCTGGTGGAGCATCACATTCAGGATGTTGTGGTAAGATAAGCCTTGGAAAAGGATGGGTATTTGGGCATTCTTTATCCAACGCATGTAGTTTATGCTTTATTTTACGAGCAGATTTGTAGAAAATTGCTTTGACAAACATAACATGTTGCTATTACAGTGCCAAGAAAAAAACTCTTGATGCTTTAAAGTAATTGTGCACCACAGCAGTCAAACTTTCTATTCCACCTTCATGCCAGATTGTAAACCTTGCACACAAGATATCTCAGACTGAGCTGAGTTCCTTTGTGGTACCAGCAGTATGAACTTTTAAAAATCGTTTGGTCTTTCCTATGACACAATTCACAGAACCAACTGTTCCAAGACGCAAATGATGTGAATTATGACGAGCTATGAAATTCTGCTCAAATCAGAGTTAATATTTCTATTATGATTTACAGGTTCACTATAACTTCAACAAGATCCTGATGCTGCAGGAGCCTCTCTTGGTTGTAGGGGCCTTCTACATCCTCTTCTTCACTGTCATCATCTATGTCCGCCTGGACTTTGCCATCACAAAGGTATGACAGCATTCATGTGTTTCTAGAAAGGGAGCCTGGTTTCTGATGGCCTTGTTGATCCTTATGTTCTCTTCTTTTGGCAGTTATTCAGCATATTTCTATCTTTGTTCAGTTCTTGCCACTTCACAGTTTAAATTCTTTGTTGATGTCATTTTTTTTTTCAGGACCCTGCGGCTGAGGTGCGTATGAAGGTGGCCTCCATCACCGAGCAGGTGCTGACTCTGGTCAACAAACGTCTGGGTCTGTACCGACACATGGATGAGGTGGTCAACCGCTACAAGCAGTCCCGTGACACAGGGGCGCTCAACAGCGGGCGGAAGACTCTGGAGGCCGACCACCGCACTCTCACCAATGAAATCAGCTCGCTGCAGGCCCGCCTCAAAGCTGAGGGCTCTGACTTGGCTGATAAGGTGCGTGACGTGTGTTTGAGAGGATGGTAAAAACGAAATCATTTTGAAGTAAAATGATGTTGACTCCCCTGTCGGTGCTCTCAGGTTGGGGAGGTGCAGAAGCTGGATGGGCAGGTGAAGGAGCTGGTGTGTCGCTCCTGCCAGGAGGCGGAGCGACTGGTGGCGGGTAAGGTCAAGAAGGAGGCTTACATCGAGAGTGAGAAGACTCTGACAGGCAAGAGACAGGAGCTCGTCAGCCGCATCGACAGTCTGCTGGATGCCCTCTAAACTACTCCTGCCGCGCTCGCATACATAAACAGACACAACGCCCCCACTGCAACATACAACCAACTACTTGTATGAATGAGAATTAAATGAAATGTGACAAACGCTCACACATTTTTTTTACCATCTTTGACACCAGACGTGGACAATTAACATGTCATTTTCTGGTAGTGATGGGTTTATCCAAACACTCGTGCCTTGTGATAAACTTGAGGTCACTGCACGCTCAGCTCTACAGCAGCCTCATCACAAGTTGAGTTTTTTGTTTGTCTGTTTTTTGAGTTTGTTGAGCTACACTTAAACTTTGACTGCTCGGACTTGACGCTTCATTTTATGTTCAAATCTGGACTGTGTTTTTTCTCCCTTTTAAGTACGTATGGTAATGGGACTTTTTTTGGGAATCTAACAGCAACAGGGCCCAATTGTTCTCAGTCTCATGTCTTTACTCACATATACTGTATTCTAAGATTGAATCATCTTTAGCTCTTAAGTATGAAGGTGATCTTTTCCCAATCACATCTCTTTTGCACTTACAACTTTTTTCTACTTGCCCCCTGACTGATGTTTATATTTGGACAAATTTGAAGCTCTGATTTTGTGTCATCCCAAATGCTTGTTTTTGATGTTCCTCAGTCATATTTTCTACATTTTGTATGATTTTTTTTTTGTTTTTAAGTGGTGTTTTTTTGACCATGAGATTTGTGAATACATGAGATTAGGTTGTATGCGAGAAAAGACATGGGACACAGATGTTTGTGAAATGGGCAATGATATGGAAAGCTGTCAAATTTGAAATAAAGTTTTGAGAAACTCATCTAGTATGTTTTCATGCCTGTACATCGGTGATAGCCGTGACCAGCGGCGTTATATTTTCAGGTAGTCTGTATGTTTGCACCATTCTGATGAATGCAAGATTGCCTTGATGGAATTTCTTCAAATTTGGCTTTAACGCCAACTTGATGAACTGATTAGTTTTTGATGGTCATAGCTCAAGGTCACTTTGACTTGACTTCTGTCTCATTCTTGTGATCACAATATCTAAAAAAGGCATTGAGGGAATTTCCTTAAATTAGGCACAAACATCCATTTGGACCAGGCCCTTGCAGTAAAAATAAACCCCTGCAGCCAAAAAAAATATTTTTTCCCATAGACCACCATTGTAAAAACTGACAGGACACCTCACACTTCAAGGTTAATTATGACTGTCTATTATGATATTTGATCTATGATGTTTTATATCTGTAAAACTTTCCTCAAGCTGGGAGAAGCGATTCAAAAATCTGTGATGTCACGACAATATGGAGTCTATGAGCTTGGCAGGGCCAGTGCATATTCTTTGGGCCGCATACTATGGAAGTAAACCCGGAAGCTAGAAACTTTTTTGTCGTATGTGTCTGGTAAGCAACTCCATTGAACTAATTCGGCACCATCTTACCATCAGCATCAAAGTTATTATTGACTGACTTTGACTCGTGGATGAACTGATTAGAATTTGGTGGTCAAATGTCAAGGTTACTGTAGCCTCATAACATGTTTATGGCCAAAACTCAAGAATTCATATGTAATTAGGACAAAATTTCACACTAATGCCAAATTGGAAAAATGATGAAGTGATGATATTTTGTATCTAAAAGGTCAACTTCTCCATGACATAATGTTCTGCAAAAACAGTTTTCTGGCCATTTATCAATTTTGGTCATAAATTGAATTGGTGACACTAGTCTTGGCTGTCCTCCTTGAAACTGTGGTGACTGTATAGATCTCCTGTGCTGCCAGGCAAGCATTTTTGCAGCAACGTCAATATTTTAGGCACTGTCAACTGCCATGGCTACATATAAGTCTGGACAAACATGGATGTAAACTGCAACTGCAACTTGACTGGTTTGCATAGGCATACAGCTGGGAAGCAGTAATTCTAGTTTAGGTTACACAGCAGGCAAATGAAGGTGGAGTTTGAGGTTACTCCTGGTATTGACTGGTGTATCGGTCCATCTGAGGAATGTAGTACCCTGGGTTAATCAAAAGAGGGCATACTTGTGTCAAGAACCATGACTTAACCATACTGAAGTTTTTTTCTATTCAACAAAACCACACTGCTGACATATAGATACACACACTATGTCATCTCAACATCCCAAAATAAAAATCAGCTATATATGAGCACTACGGCTGATGCCCACTTTAAAACTGGCACCTCAGAGGGAATTTCCAGCACATTGTTGCATTCCTTGTTTTAGAGAAACCCCACCTATCACCCTCTCCTCCCCAGTGAGCAGAGCAGCCGACCTGCCTGAATCACAGACTGAGCCCAGGACAAACACAAGGGTCAGTCTAAGGTCATCGCTTTCCCTCTGAGGTCACCAGAGGTCCTGGCAGGTCATTTCCTGCTCCATAATAACAGGCCTCGCTCCCCTCACAATGATAATGTTAACATATTGTATGTGCCATACAATAATCATTCTGAAAATACACAGCAGGGGGAAAGAAAAGACAATGTCTGTTAACACTGATGTTCGGTGCTGGTGAGAGGCCACACAATAGCATTTTTGTTTGTGTGTTTGTACTTGAGTGGAGATTTGGAGCGGTGAGAGTTCGGAGAGCCACAGAGTCTCATTCTCACAGCGGTCGGACTGCTGCTGCTTGCACACGTCCACCTCAGCACCACAGACTGTGTCAAACAAACCGCTGAGCTCATGTCTGCTCTGTAATGATGCTATCGGGTCGCTCTGTGAGTCTGAATGTTGGACTGATGTGACTGAAGGATTTCTTGGGGGGGACTGAAAAAGCATTTACAATTTGGGAATTTGGGTTGCTTTATCGAGTGAATTGTTGACCTTGAAATGTGATGGAGATTTATAATGATATCACAGCAGTTTGAAAACAAAATTTCACCAGGATTTTTGGACAGGAATCAAACTGTTGGACTTAATTTAAAGATGAAATCTTTCGTTTCTGCTTTGACTTACAGTCTAAATATAAATAAAGTTTATTGTCTAAGCGCTTCATAAATCTCTTAGGTTGGTAAAGAGTAGATTCTTGATGGATGCAGACCAGAGACAGAGCTGAGGATGAGGCTCCTGACACATGATTTTAAAACATGACTGTATAATGTAACGTCAGCCCAGATGACCAATATGTAACTAAGAAAAATTTGAATACAGATAGGGTTAGGAAGACAGAACAACGCTGGCATCTATTTTGTTTGGAATTGATTTCCCTGTGTTTTTATTGTCTACACTTGTCATTTTGTATAAAACAAATGTTATTGCACGTTTTCTATAATGTTGGCTACCACCTCTACCAGCAGTCACCACCCAATTTACTCAGCCAAATCCCTATTATTTGATCCCTCTTTATATTTTATACAATCAAAATATAGGTTGTTTGGTTTTCCTTTTAACTGCTATGAATTAATCACACAAATAAAACTACTTTAAAATTCTTCAAAGACCTTACAAAGATAGACAGCAGTAACTACAGAAGAAACGCTGAAGTAAAAAAAGAGTTGAGCAGATAAAAGAGTTTAAAGTTTAAAGGCTCGTTGCGATACTTTGTAACAGATGTGTAAGTTGTAAAAATCAAATTGTATTATTCATTTACATGAAACAAGAAAATGTGAGTAAATAAGCTTAAGCTAAACGGTATCTCATTCTTCCAGTTTTGTTTTACCTGTTTCTTAGTTCTACAAAATGCTGTTTTGTGTGTTCTTCACTTCTACGGCACAATATATTTTACTGTTTTTTGTAGTGCAAGAAAAGTAGGTTATGCCTCTCTGACTTGCCATTCTTTCTCATTAATCATGTAATAATCTTTAAGGAGTATTTCTTCTGTGGGCCGATGTGGAAGCTAGCTTCGCCCTGGTTCCCTCGTCAGAAAAGCCTATGGGATCTTTCTGTTGGATTCTGGATTACAGCAGAAAATAAGCTCTGTGGTGTTTATAATACTTGAATTTTTGTTCCGCAAGATCATCCTCACAAATGAACAAAACTTTTATGATTTTTGAAGCATAAGTACAATCCCCAGAAATAAAAAGCTAATGCTAACACTAAGCTAAAGCAACTTAACATCCCTCCCACAACAAGGCTGTAAAAGCATGTTTGGCATAATGACGTCCTGTAGTCTCATTTAGCCAACTGTTAGCAACTGCTTTTTTAAAGAAACCTAAAAGCTTCAAAGTTCACCAGCGGGGTTACTGATGTAGTAGCTTGAGTTAACCACAGATTTTATTTCAGGCATCTAACCTACCAAACCCATGAATAAAACTCATTGACTTCAAAGTGAGGCAACAGGGAGTGCTAAAATGCTAACTCATTTGTGGGTTTTAGGAGTAATTTCTGCAGCACTCTTTTGTCCTATTCTTCACTTTCAACAAAATACTTTGTTTTACTCTAAAGTTGTGTCTTTAAAGTATTTTACAGCGTAAATCTTAAAGATTAGATAAATATGGGCTCAGACAAAAAGTAAAAAGAAAAGCTTTTTAAGATCCAATGACACAACTTGACCCAAAATAAGCCACGTTTGAGCCCCTCAATTTCATGAGGCCATTGAAAAGTCTTTGAATTTGATGATACAATGATGCTGTTTGCGAGTACAGTGCTGGACTTATCATTCGCACCATCAAGGGGCATCACCGAATAAGGCTCAGTGTCATCACATATTGTTCTGTTGATGCATTTGCTTCCCTCTTTGACTGTTTTCTCATCGTCTTGTGTGGTATTGGTGTCTGGTTGATGGGCCTTTCAGTCTTTTCAGTTCCAGCCCAGGATGTTATTACCGGTCTCAGAAGAACTGCGGTTTATCTGTTGGCGTAAGCCGAGCAGAATACTGTTTAAACCGGAATTAATGTGCAGCACTGTATCCTGATGTGGCAAAGCGTGTGTGTGAGTGTGTGTTTGAGGTGGATGAGGGGGCTTGTGCAGGGTGTTGGACTGGTTGGGCCATGTGGTTGAGCTGTCATGGTCCCCCCTGAGGCATGAAGTTGATTATTATCTTCCTTTCCTGAAGTATGGTAAAGATGCAGAGTGTGTTCTGTCTTTATCTGCCAGAAAAATAATGAATATGCAAAAACAAAAAAAAAAATGTTTGAGTCAAACTAGGTATCAGTTGAAGGGGTAATCCACAAGCCCCGGGCCTTGTGACGTGGTGGTGATTGATTACATTGAGGGCTCACCTGCAGTACTCTCCCTCTTAATCTTTCTCGCTCTGAAATACACACATGCAGACACACACCCTCACAAAGAGAGAGGCAGAAGTCACCAGTCAGGGAACAATATCCTGCTCAGAAGACCCTTCACAGTACACTCTCATAAATCACTGAGACAGAGCCACCACCCTCACTGTCAGCGTGTTATTATGCGCACACACACACACACACACACACACACACACACACACACACAGAGGTTCCTCGCGACATACGTTCAGTCAATCCTGCTACCCAGCCATAAAAGGATGTCATCGAAAAGAAGAAATCTAAACTCAAAAACTCTTCAAAAAAGTGTCACCTGCGTTGATTCCCTCTGGCTCCGCATAAAACACACATCCTCCTCACAACAGCAGCTCTGTGTCCTGCTCTGCCCTGGCCCTCTGCACCAGCCATTCCTCAGTGACAGGGTGCAGGGATGAGGGGATGAGAGGCGCTGAAGGGCGAGGTGAAGGATGGATGAAAGCCCCGCGGCTAAGGTCCCGGGGCCCTGCGTCCTGTGCAGGTGGCAGGTGTGATTTGGCCGGGTGCAGAAGCGTGAGGGCAAGGAAGAGGAGGACAATGAAGGCGTCTGTGGGCCTCGTCGCAGCTGCAGCAGGCGGGGAGGAGCGGGGCTGACAGATAAGACAGTCAGACGGACGGAAAGATGGAGTAAGGGAAGGACAGTGTAGGGTGCGCAAAGACGGAGATGGGACTTCAAACAGAGGATTGGGCCCTGGGTGCAGAGAGATGCATTCTTGTCTGGCATGGAGGAGGTGGGGACAGAGGGAGTGCGGAGAAAGATGGATGGCACAAAAAAGGCGAGCATCAAAGTCCACGGTCGTGCTCCTCTTGTGCAGATGTTTACATCGTGCACACTTTTGCTCAAAGCCTCTGTGCTCTGCCCATATCTGTGTGAATATTGATGTCAACCTCCTTCTCTGTATGGATTTGTATCGATGAGACAGTAATCCTCTTCCCTTGCCGCCCTTGTGTGCAACTGTCCACAGCTCCCACTAAGACCCACTGATCTCTGCCACATGGCGCTCCATCAAAGCACCGATGGTCATGCCTCTCAGGGCAAGTTTTGCCAAAAAACGCACCCGCGTGGCTCATACATGTCCCTCAGTGCAGAGGATAAGCAGCAGATGAAGGTCTACTTTAGACTTTGTATCATCTTGGATCACATGAAGGCGAGTGAAACAAAGCTGCTCTCTGTTAAAAAGCACTCTTGTCTGAGCGTGCATGCGCATGCGGGCCACACACACACACACACACGTTTCCTACTTTCTCTATCGGACCTGATTAGAGTGACAGGGGCACTTCCCATTGGCTGTGAGAGTGGCCCTCTCCTTCCCAGGGCAGCCAATTTCCCCTACTCCAGAGCTGATAGGAAACTTTGATTGTCCACTGAGCTCAGGAGAGACAAAGAGATTTTTCCTCTTGCAATCCACATATCGCTCCATCACATCTCTACCTACAATCTCCCCCACTTGCTCTCTCCTCCTCGGCTCCGCCATCTCTCCCTCTTGAATTTTCTTGCCTTATTTCCATGATCACCACTGTTGTGGGCCACTGAATGCGAGTCCATTAAACCGGCACTGACTGCTTTGATGGGCAGGAAGTCTCACTTCATGTGGTGACATCTGCATCCTGTGACACAATCCTACCCTGCCTGCATGATCTACTGCAGTGATACTCAACTTGCTTTGCTTGGGGGCCACTTTTGCAAAATGAAAGGAGGACGGGGACCAGTCACAGCAGTCCCATTTTATCGGATCCAATTTTAGGACATTTCTCTGATTTTAAGACCTTACTAAGATTTAAGGTCGTATCTAGGATTTTAGAACATTTCTCAGAGGATTTAGGATGTTACTAGGATTTAGGGACATTTCTAGGACTTTGGCATGTTTCTACGATTTGGGACATTTCTTGGATTTTAGGACATCTCTAGGATTTTTGGATGTTTCTAAAATTTTAGTTGATTTTTTAGGGTTACATGACATTTCTAGGATTTTAGGACAACTCTAGGATTTTGGGATGTTTCTAGGATTTCAGGACATTTCTAGGATTTGAGGAAATTTCTAGGACTTCAGCACATTTCTGTGATTTTGGTACATTTCTAGGATTTTAGGACATTTATAAGATTTTAATTTATTTCTTGGATTTCAGCACATGGGATTTTCGGATGCTTTTAGGATTTTCAGATGTTTCTAGGATTTCAGGATATTTCTGGGATTTTAGAACATTTGTAGGATTGCAGGATTTTTCTAGGATTTTAGGACATAAGGGGCTTAGCTTGGACCTCTGTTGGGGGGTGCAGGCAATCTCCACTGGCACTGTTTTTGAAAAACAAGCTCTATTTTGATGCTGTTTTATGTACTCCAACAACTTCTGTTTGCCAAAAGTACAAAAACAATTCCCATTGTGAATCAATTTATTATTATTGTGATTTGGAAAATAGTTGGTGGGCCACAGGCACCTTATCAGGGGCCAGATTTGGCCCTGTGATGTAAATTGAGTATCACTGATCTACTGTCTTTGCTTACCTCTGTCCTCTAATAGCATTAATTCTACAAGAAGAGGTGGATGGGCTGAAAGCATTTACATACTGGTATGTGCTCATGTTGGGTGTGAAGTAAACACAGAGAGAGAGAGGGGAGGGCGTACAGAATAAGCGGGGCGTCTAAACATGTGGAGAGAGCCAACAGGAAACATCTCCCTCTCTCTATGCCGGCCCTCCCTGAGAACACACTTCCTGTCAGAGCTCCTCTAACTTCCTGTCCAGCCACCGGGAATCCCAGCTGGAACATTCCAGCTGTGCAATAATCTCCCTCCCTCTCTGGGCTGCTTGATTATCACAATTTCTTAGTTGCTCAATCCCTCAGAGTCACTCATGCAAACAGAAGACACACACACACACACACACACACACACACACACACACACACACACTCACAGGACTGCTCTTGTGCTGCTACTGCATCCCCTCCTCGCCAGGGGTCGCTACATAACAGCACATTTCCTCCTTGACGTCTCACGTGCAGCGTAAAACTCCTCAGTGCTGAGGATACTGATCTCCTCCATCTCATCAGAAGCATCTCATTTATATTACTACGTGTTTTAGCGCAGGAAAAATGCGCAGCGCCATTAGTCTAATGGCCTTACATGAAATGGCACATGCATGTTTATCAATGCGCCTTCACGCGGGGTCCATATGGGGGTGGAAAAAAAGCAGGTTTGGTGACTTTGTGTATGACCTTTTCGGAAAGAGAGCTAATCCCGAGCTATAATAGACTCCGGGACCGATATGGAAAACTGCTGCACCGTTATCTTGGTTGTCTAGGAGACCATCAGAGCACCGGGGCCGGTGGAGATGCCACGGTATTAAAAGGGGAGTGTGTGCGCGCGCGCGTGTATGCGTGCGTACTGGAAAATGTTTTTTTTTTCTCTCCTTTTTTTGTCATAAGTGTCACTCATAAATACTGCATTATGGGCCATTTTTTTCTACCACGTTTGGCCCGCAGCATTATTTTTTTCAGCATGTTGAAATTATAAATTCAATTTGAAGACACAGGGAGACATAGGAAAAGGTCAGTCACGAGAAAGTGAATGAGGGGAGCACGCGCGGCTTCTTTAAATTAAACTGCACTCGCCTGACATTAGTTATTATATGTAATAGGTCCTCTGTGCCTCAATTCGCAGGCAAATCTAGACTGTTAACCAAATGCCACGGAAGTTTGTTGAAATGATAACACAGGCCTGATGTGAGGCCCATTTGCTCTGGAGACAAGTGTGCTAGGCCTGCTGACCAGACTAAACGAAATCAGAGAAAACTAACGGTGCATGTAAAGCGGCTTAGCCTGTTGTGAAACTCAAGATAATGCTATCGTGTTTCGATGTGTTTATTAGGGGAGACTCATTTTTTACAAAAACAATTGTACTTAGAAATCGAGCTTATCCTGTCATCTCCATTTTATCTCGTCTAAAATTGAACAAAATCATACTTAAAAAGCAGGTTATGACTCAATCATCTGTGAATTTTTTCAAGTTTGTAAAATGTCTTATTTTGTGAAAAGTCAAAATGAGCTATATCATTGGCTACAACACAATTTCCAAAAGTTGGCCTACATTTAAAAAAAAAGCTCCTCGAGCAGTAATCAGACAGATAGGCATCATATCACAGTGATGTATGTTTAATATAGCTTGTATTGATATGTAAAGTGTGTGTACCAATGGCCCCGCCAATAAACTCCCTCTAAAGCCAAATAGAGCCTATATTAGCTGCACCGCTGCAACGCGTAAAACGTGTAAATATTTCTCATTCCCCGCGCCTATCTGTCTCTATCAACCCCCCCCAACAAATGATGCATTAGATGCATTGAATGTATTTGTTGTGCAAGTTTGAAAAGGCGGCGATAATCTGGGAGTGAGAGATAAGGAACACCAATTTATTCAGCAGCACTTTGGACCCCGCTTCCAGCCTCGGTCGGTGCTGACACCCCCAGCAGTTTGCTGATAACGATTAGGCCATTTATTATCTTCACAGAGAACAAAGATTGCGTGGTGCCGATGAAATATTACCCCTGGTAATAATCAGAAGGAGAAGGGCCCTGGCATCTAATGCAGTGTGCATATAATATCTACCCTGACAAAAAACCGTGCACACACTCACACACTAACACACACATGCAGAGTCTCGTGCAGAACATGCAGAAAATTGATTAACAAAACAAGTGCAAGAAGACACAAATATAACGTCAGGCTATAACGCTGTGGATATGATTTATTGATTGAGATAGGCTAATCGAACATTTTTTCAGTCAAATAATAATAATAATAATAATAATATTAACTTTATGTTGCCATTTCAATAAATAATGATTTCCTGACTTAAATAAAATGAATACAGTTGTTGATGCATCTGCTTTTAGCCTGATTGATAGCTGGGGAATTGTTGTCGGATCTGAAAGATGACTCACAGAGACCCTATTCTCAACTAATTAGAGTCTAATTAACTAGTAATTTTGATAGGCAAAATGTTGACCCAAATGTATGCATCGCCTTATTATATTACCACTGAATATAGACTACTTATGTTACAACAACAAAACAATGAAACTCATATTAACAGACCAAATAAGCAAAATTCAAACTAATTATGCTGTTTGTTCAAAGAATAAAGCTATCTTCTTTCACACTCTAGACAATAACATTAGAAGCCTTGACATTTTTCATATTTTAAAGCCTCTTCTTGTACGTTTTACGGGTCAAACAAACTGAGAAACCCTTTATTCACACTAAACAAAGTTGTGTTTGCGTGGACGCATAGATGCCAAAAAAATCTATATTTTAAGCTCTTCCATATTTGCTCTGGTGATTTTAAACATTGAAACAAATGTTATTAATTCAGTCAGACTTCACATTTCTTTTTTCTATCCCTTCTTTTTGTGTGAGTGTGCACTCTAGGGAGCACGAGCCCCGAGTTGCAGAGGACCTCGCGCCCCTTGCACCTGCCTGGCTCCAGCGCCGAGCACGAGCCCAGGTCGCGTGCAAGAGATTTTAGGGGCTTTGCATTTTTTACAAAGTTGTTGTTACCGTGTGGAATATAAAGCACAAAAAGGAGAGGGAGGGGACTGATTTTACTTCTTTAACACATTTTACACAGCGGGGGAGAGGAGCGGGGGAGGGGGAGTCACGGAGCAAAATCTCGGTGAGTCAATTAGGACCGAAGCTGTCAGTCTTTCCCAAAGTTTTAGTGAAAACAAATATTATAAAGAGGAGAGCATTAAATATTTTTTTATATAGGCCTACTTAAATTTAAATGACAGCATACTCTTCACTGCAAATGTCGCATTTATCCCATTTTACCAGATTAAAATAAAACTTTTCCTGTTGCTACAAGCTGCGAAAGTTACTCGTTAGGCTATAACAAACTTTTAAACTGCTCACAGCTATTGTGCATGAATTATATTGCACTTTAGACACGCGGGGACATCCATTGGCCTTTGAAAGACCTAAGGGGGGTGAAATGCAATTATTCAGTTTCTTTAGGCTATTATTTTGCCAACAGAATGACATACATGCGTTAAATTGTCCGAATATCCCGACTTCTACGTTTTAGGCCTTCATTGATAACAAACACCCAAAATCTGCCAGAAATGTTTTGCAGGTGACAGCAGTGCTGGACATCCTTCATATCTGCCAAAACGATAAAATACCACGACCCTCTGTAAGGGCCAAGCGAAACTCTATTGATCACCTCTTGGGAATGGGTAGGCTATTGCTGCCAGTTTAACCGGGACCCGGAAGACAGGCTGCTGGCTGACGTGCCATTACGTGGCTATGTTGCTGCAGTCTCTCACTGAAGTTTTTGCTCATATTCAGAGAGGTTTGGATACAGCGAGAGAGGAGGCAGACGCAGAGCGCAGACACAAACACACACACACACACACGCACACAGAGCTCTCTACCGGCTCACGAAACAGCGAGCAGCGGTCCTTCCACATTAGTGTATCGACAGCATCTTTAAAAAGCAGGGCTCTTCTGGACACCTTTCCATCTATCGGTGTTTCTTTTAATTTGGCGTCATTATTTTGGAGAGAAGCGCCGAAGCTGTGCGGTGAATCGGATGGAGACACTTTCTGTGGTTTGACTCAGAAAGCGCAGCCACTTTGCTAACACACAAGACTGGTGCAGGTAAGTTAATTATAAATATTTTCAGACTGCTAGTTTTTTTGTTTTTGGTTGGTTTTTTTTACATTTTGGGGGATTTTTTTCCATTTAAATATTAAACGTACGCAAAGTTATAGGTCTACGTAAAATTGGCCAAAAAGTCGATCGCAACATTATTGTAACAAAAAACAATCGCTATTTTTTTTCTGCACCACAGCTTTAATGACTCTTGAGGAATGGTATTTATTTGCAGCTTATATTTACCTTCGCATTCCGCCTTAGTTTGTCACGGCTATTTGGACATTAACCTCAATAACATCTGAAAAGAAAGCGGAACAATATTGGATTAAACGTGGAAAGCATAACCGTTATCCATTGTAAAGATATTAGCTACTTTTGTTTTATGCACTGGTATATTTCCTTTTCAATATTTTGTGACCAAAAGGCATTGTTATTTTTCTATATTATCGAACAATAAAAATGGGTACAACACTAAGCTGAAATGAATAATTAATACACCTCCACATAATAATATTGCGCCTAGCAGGCGTTCAACATTTCTTAAAAAAAAAAAAAAAAAAATTACGCATAAATACTATCAAGAGTCAGTTTTAATGTAGACCACTTTATGTTGCCGAGGGCAAGGTGCTCCATCCCTGCAAGAATCACCAAATGGATTACTACTGTATCATCAGTATAGTGTTAGAACGACAAAAGTGTTCAATTGTCACGCTTTAAAATGCATAATGACTCCAGCAATCATCTTTCATCAGCAGAAAGAGCAATCACATCACTACAATGGTGAAGCAGAGACAGGGGCGGGCTGGGGTCTCCACAGGCATGCAGAAGGAGTGAATACATGGCACCTTTTACAACCAACCTCTCTCTCTTACCTGTGTGCTTTTGTCTGCCTGATGCTTTATTGACTGTTTGTGAATGATTGGAAAAGCCTGAAGTTATTGTGTGAAGCTCAGAGTGTGCATTTAACACAATAAGAGTACGATTTTTTTTTTTTTTTAATGAACGACAGTGAATGGCTGAATGGACGCTGCTATTGATGATCTGTGACACATTTTATCAAACACTTTCTATGTGGTATCGTGATGACATTGAGCTTTGGACAACTTTTCCTCAATCATTCTGTATTTAAAGCTCCAATAAGAGATTTTGGCTAAGACTCATTGTCTGCCCCATAATCCTTTTTGTTAAGGGTGCAGTTCATATGTCCTGCCCTATTCTGAAATGTTATTATTCTGAGCTCAAAATGCTTAAATGGGAGTGAGTGCTGCTCTCATAGCAGCATCCAGGCCTCTCTCCCAGCAGTTATATGGTCCTGTGTCTGGGTGCTTGTGTCTATAAAGCCCCCCAGTGCCCTGGCTCGATCTAATTAGCCGTGAGTAAAGGGGACAATAATGCTTCAGCTGGTTTGTGTCATTCTCTTCTCTCTGGCTCTGCTTATCTTCACAAGCCCCACTGTGGGCTCTTCACACTCCCCCCTCCTCGAAACACACACACACATTCATGCAGTCACACACCTCCACTCTGGATAATGATGGATGACCGTGCCCAATGGGAACAAACAGGTAGATAAAGCCAATCCCATTTAATAACAGCATGGATCGGAATGATAATCTTGTTGTTCATTAGCCACTGTGGCTGCACAGCGATACAGTTGTTGCACACAGTTCTCACCCAGCGCAGGAGGTGTTGTCGGAGGGATAGTGTTCTCCGGTCTAAGGATAGCATCCCTGGCTGAAACAATACTGCTGTGTCCTTGAGAAAGACAGAGAGAAAGCAACAGCACCCCCTCCACCCTCTCTCCACTAACCCTCCGTCACCCTCTCCCATCTTTTGTTCCAGCACAGATACAAATGGGATTAATGAAGGTATGAATTACAGAGGGCTAAATCCTGCTGAGTAATCCATTTGGCAAACATGCAAACAACAATGGGCATGCTGCAGCAGCTAGCCTGAGCCTGACCCACTCTCCAAGGCCCAGTGGTTAGTACAGCCAGAACACAACACAGAGGCGCAGGCTGACCACTGCAGGCTACAGAAACATGTTAACAGAGCTCACAAAAAATCCTTTCACCATTAGCCCCAAGAACAAGAGCATCACTGGTCATCCATTCATGCTGGAACAGAGGGAGGCATTGCTTCATGTTCAAGCATGTATGACAGCAACTATCCAGACGTATAAAATAGCTTCTTTTATGAGACAAATAGGGGTGAAGTCAGGAAATTTGGCACATCAGGTAAAATGGGACAAATTAGGTTTAACATCCTGCACTCCTAAAATAATAATTGCCAGTTAACGAACATTACAAATGTGCCTTACACAAAACAATCATTACTATTGATATAAAGCAGCTGGTATGGGCACAACAAAGATTCAAAAATCCACTGGTCCCAGAACTTGCAAGGGAAGCCATGTGGCATATTGATTATCTCGTGTTGGTCATAAGGATCCTGCAGCTAAATGAATAGGTGTATAACAAAAATGGCTGTAGGATGTTGCATTATATTAATTGTTTGACTTTCAATAAAACATATTAGAAAAATACAGTTTAATTCTTATGAGAGAGGGAGTACTTAGTGCATTCGGGTAAAATAAGACAACAAATTCGGTTACAATGGGACATTTTTCTAACCAACATGTTTTTAGGCTACCAGGTGCCATGAAATCACGAGTTACACTATTGTGCGCAACGCTGAAATATTTAATACATTTTTAGTATTTATGTCACTTAAAAACATATAATGTCTGCCAGTCCAGAATTAGCCATAATTGTTACACACCAGTACACAGACATGTACATTTTAGACAACATGGCATCAAAGAAATAGCAAAAGAACAGGGAAAACTTGGCAATAAATAAAAGAACATTAATTAATAGCCACATGTTGAATGATTTTGATATTTAATGACTGAACAGATAATGGATTAATTATCATTTAAATTAATCATTTAAAAAACAAACACAATTGTACCATTTTACTTTACTTGCTGTTGGATTTTACCTGAACATGTCATTAGAGTGGGGAGGGGGTACTTGAAGTGTTTAAAGGTCCAGAGTTTCTCAATTATTTTACTAATCATCACATTTTCTTTACAGAAATATAGCAGATAACCATAACAACTTCTTATAGTAACACTTATTACACGTATTCAAAGTTTTAGGTGTTTTTTTGGTAATCCACCAATAAATGTCTCCAAAAATACATGACTTCACCCTACTGTATTATTGCTAAGTGAGCCATTGTGTAGTTTAACACAATATCTACAAAAGGGCAAACCATATGAAAGTGAGCATGCTCTCACTCCACCTGCCAACTTTTCACTGGAATGTCAGTTATTCAGGTAGTCGGCCCTCTGCTGCCCCACATGCACTAATTTGTTGGTTTTAGGAGTTGACAAGCTCAAAGGGCTGAGCTCATCAACTCACAGCCCCTGGCAAAGTGCCACTGATTTAATGACTGATGACTGACACACACGTTCGTGCACACACACACACTTGCACAGCAGGTATAACATCAGATCAGAGCAGGATTGTCGCTCTAATGACCTGCATCATGGATACCGTGTCATCAAAGTTTATGAGGGGTCTTTTACCTGCACGGAGAATTTGACCAGGTATCACAAAGCTCCACGTGACACCGCCAGCAAACCCCCACCACCGTGATTCTGTGACGTCAGGGCTAGGCGTCAGCGTGGCGGCCAGTCTGGGGTCTCCGAGCTCCCTCCAATTATTCCCCGTCAATCTCTCTAGCGCATACACACACACACACACACACACACACACACACACACACACACACACACGCCTATGTCTTGGCATGGATTTGCGCGCACGAACTAATCATTTTACGCACGCACTGCAGCTAATTCTAGATTTTGGAATTCTAGCAGCTAAAATAGAAAAGATGTTTTATCTAAAATTCAATTTGGCTTAAACGCTATTCTGTAGTTTACACTGCAGAAACATGCTTGTCTCCTTGCATGCAACAAATAATGATAATAATAACAACTGAAGATAAATTAATCAACCATTACGCTTTTGTTTAGGGTTTTGATTTTTATTGTGAGTTTTGAATAAGGGCGTTAAGAGCACCTTTGTTAATCACCAGCTGGTTTTCATAGGTGAGGCCTTGCGCCCATCCTTGGTGCCACCAAGTGAGAAAGAGGCGCCATTCGTATGCAAACCGTGTTTGATCGCTCTGTCCCCGAGACAAAACCACTGTTTTCACAAGAGGAATGCCCTGGTACTAATTAAAGACAATTAGGCGCTCCAGACAATGGGGCCAATTTCGGGGTCATAAATCGACTCCTCCTCTGTTGGTTTTAGAGGTGCTGAAAACGCTGTTTATTTACATAACAGCAGTATGCGAAAAACAACACAATTATTGTTGGTAATGTAAAGCTCAATCCGCAACTTCAATTGTTAGAGTAAAAAAAAAAAAAATCATGAAGTGGGGGCGAAATTCTTACCAAAAGTCTTGAAAATGCTGAAATAATTTTCATATTATTAAAATATTTTGGGTTCATCCAGGTGAAGGCACTTACAATAGATTACGCTCTCAGAGGCATTATAATAGTAAGCCATACATTGTGCAGGCTGAATTTCCCTTCATGTTAGATGTCTGTCTTTAGGCTTATAACCGCCGCTAAAAAAAGCAGATTATCAGGGGCCGATTGCTCATTCAGTTCGAGCTTCGTGAGAGAGAAAGACCCCCGAGAAATTACACTGCTGATTGATAAGTCTTTTAGTTTTTTCGGTACAGGGAAATGAAAATTGAAAGAAGGAGAGCAGGGATGCAGCGAGCCAATTGTGGCAGCGCTGCCTGTGAGTGGCTCAGACGGAGGCCCCGCCCCGCGTGGCTTGATATGTACTGGCGCCAGCCGCATCAGTCTGCGCCTGAGCACTGCATAGATCAGGAGGTTTACACATCCAAAGCTGTATTTGTCGTCAGCTGATCGAAATTGCAACAGGTATCTAAAGGAAACATATTTATTATTTTTGGCTTATACGCGGGAACGGGAGGCATTGCTTCGACATTGAGACAACTGCGCACTATTTGTTTTCAGCCTTTAATCGTTATGACCTAAAGTTTATTTCACGTGTCAACTGAGATGATTAGATAAAAATATAAAGGGCGCTTCTTCATTGCATGGAAGGAGATGTAGAGTTTATAAATTAACATTTTGTTTTTGATGTCTTTGCAGGTTTAACTGAAGTGGAAAAAAAGAAGATCTGGTTATCTAAGGATTCTATTTCTGAAGTAAATAAACAGCCGAGACTTTCACAGCTCAGGAACTATATTATAAGAAGGATTTAACTTCCATTTGGAGGTAAACATATAGCGTAAAAGTAGCCCGGCACAAAAGAGACGCCTTCAGAGGAAAGGAGACGGCCAGCTCAGCCATGGAGGTCGCAGCGGCTGATCAGTCTCGGTGGATGGCGCACCATCATGCAGTACTGAACGGCCAGCACCCGGATTCTCACCACCACAGTCTGAGCCACAACTACATGGAGCCCATGGCGCCTTTATTGCCCCAGGACGAAGTTGACATGTTTCTGAACCACTTGGACTCTCAAGGGAACCCCTACTACACCAACTCCCGGGCAAGGGTCGCATACAGCCAAGCACACGGTAAGATGCGCAAAACTCAGGAGTGTGATTTAAAAAAAAAATATATTTTTTTTTGTTTTGTATAATTCAGAGCACTGTAGAACAATATGCGTGCGTCTGTTTATATGTGTGGTTGCAGCGTCAGTGTATTAATTTGGCACATAAATTATTATAAGCTTAACGATTCGTGTATTGTGCAGCAATTTGCTTAGAAAGTCCATCTTGACTTGTGGGCCAATTCTCCAACATAAAAGGAATTTCCAGCAAATGACATGGAGAGGAAAGGGAAGTATGTCATTTAACCCCTCTCTGTTTGGGGCAGGGGTTTCTGGAGGGAGAGTGAGAGAGAGAGAGAGGCACTTCCCGGATATAAAATAAAAACCGCAAATTTACTAATAACAATCTTTAGTCCGAGGGCAGCAGTCGATGAAAAGATACTGTCTGGCCAGAAGCTACTTTTAGTGTGTTTTCTGCAAAAAAAAAAAATAGGTCTTAATTATCTCCGTTTATAATAGACAAGATGTTTGAGGCCACTGCCATTTAACGGGAAATATTTTTTGAATTTTGTGAGAGAAAGAAATCTTATCTTGAATTAACAAAATTTATCTACACCTGGAACTAAATGTCGGACTCGGGTAATTCTGAATATTCAGCAGGTAAGATTTTTGTTTTGCAAACTAGTGGCATGACGCGCGTGTCTAAAATGCATTAAAATAAGACATTTTGTTATATACATTATTTTGGATTTCAGCTCGCCTCACTGGGAACCAGGTTTGCCGACCACACCTCATCCACAGCCCCGGTATTCCCTGGCTGGACCCCGGGAAAGCAGCGCTGTCCGCGTCCCACCACCATAACGCATGGGCGGTCAGCCACTTCAGCAAACCCGGCCTGCACCCCACCGGCTCCGGCTACCCCTGCAGCAGCAGCACTGGCACGGCACCGGTGTCGTCGCTCACTTCGGCGTCCCACTCCAGCCCACACCTCTACAGTTTCCCCCCTACCCCTCCGAAAGACGTGTCCCCGGACCCCGGACCCACGTCTCCATCTTCCTCCTCCCTCCTGGTCGAGGTGGAGTCGATCAAGTACCAGGTGCAGCTGACGGACGGCATGAAAAAGGAGAGCTGTAGTCCGCTTCGCAGCAGCCTGTCCTCGATGAACAGCCAGGCCCCGGCCACGCATCACCCCATCCCGACGTACCCGGCCTACCCTCTGCATACACCCCATGAGTACAGCGGCAGTCTCTTCCACCCCGGCAGCCTGCTCGGCGGGTCCTCCTCCAGCTTTACGCCAAAATGCAAGAGCAAGGCCAGGTCGAGCTCAGGTGAGCCTCACGCGTGTTTGTCTTTCACATCAGATCAGACTGATAAGGCCTAATGAAATGGTTATGGTTTATTCAGCTGAGCGGCGAAGTGTTACGCACAAAAGTTTACTCAACCAATCAGCAGATAAATGCTTGTCACCATGGAAAATATTATCATAGCCTCATTTTGTCTGTCATTTCGTTTATAAGGGAATCTACGAACTTAACTGTATTTATTTAGAAATTACCAGCTCTGTCTTATTTAATTGTTAATGCGAGTGTCAGTTTTACAAGCAGCCTACTTGTTGCTCCAGTGAGACACAAAGAGAGAATTTCCATATCGTGGCCATGTCTCTCTCAGAACCTGTCCTGACAAGTCTTATCTCTGTCCCATCGCGCTTATCGCCTCTTATAAACTGCATCCTCTTAAAACTCCTCACTTTAGTGAAGAATCAACTTTGGATGAAACTCATCAGACTAATCGGGGTACACTATTTTCCACATTCTCAGCTCGGGTCCATTATGCGCGTGATTAAATACTTTTGGGGGGGTATAAAAAAGGATTAGAGCTAATTAAACTAATCAATTATTCATATAGTTCATATGGAATTTTTTTTGTTATGATTATAGTTTGAAAAGACGTATTAACACATTTATTTATTTATTTATTTTCCCACACGTCACGAGGATTTTACTTCTTCACTTTGTTACAGCAGGAGGACATTCAGGGCAGTCATGGCTTCTTCGTGCCATCGACTTGTTTTCTTTTAAATGTGGCCTTTATTGCACTTAAAAAATGAAGGAGTCACGACGCCCTGGCTCCTGCCATATCCTGTATACCTCCATGTGAACAAATCACGACCTCCACCCCGCCCACAGCTCCCCTAGTACTAACAAAGCAGGCGACAGAGTCCTGCTGTTTGTGTTTTTAAGCATGGCCTTGGCCCAGTGCACTGACATGAAGTGGAGGCAACTGGGTCCACAGTAGATCTATTTCTATGTGTGTGCCTCTCTGTGTGCTTAAAATGCACGTAATTTGACTAAAAAAATAAAAGTGTTGAAACTGTTTATAACAACAGTATATTATCTGACTGTCTGGATAAGCACCTGATTCAATATGCTGCATGTGTTGCAATATTTAGGGGAATATTTTGACTTTATGTCTGACATTAATGTGCAGACATTTGAAAAACAAATGGTAATGGGATTGTAATTTCCCTACATTGTTTCAGCTGTTGTACTTTGAACGGACAAAAAAAACCAAAAACATGTTAGGCTGTTAACATGTTGCTCCAAAATTAGTTACGTAATTATCAATATTGTCATCCATTGTGCACCTGCTTTTTAATCCACCTGGGGAAGGCTCGCTGGCTGATAATCTGAGTGAATGTGAGCTGTTGCAGCAGAGAAATGTTATACTGTGACATTTAAAAGAAGCTGGCCAGCCTGTGCCTGAATCAGTAACACAAACATATCAGCCACGGCATTAAAAAGGCTCTTATCTATCAAAGTCGATGTCCTGTGCCAGTAATGGTGATTGATTGTTGTACAAAATGCCACAATGACATTTTAGCTGTCAGCACATATACCTTACAGTAGTGTGGCTTCCTGTGGAACTAGCCTCAAACCAGAACTCCTCCTCCTCTCTACCCTACCTTTTCACACGAAGCTTCCCATTTTCTCTCCTATTTCAACACTAAAACGTTGCACAAGACATAAATGCATCAGTCATTGCTGATGAATATTTGAAGTGTTAATGAACCCGCTTTAATGTGGCTACTGGACCTGCGAAACACTTAAGAGGAAGAGAAGGGAGGTACAAAAAAGCGGCGAGATGCATTTCAAAAGGAACATAGCTTTTTTGCTCAGGTCAGATTCCATTGTAGAGCGAGGGTGGGGCTGTGGGTGTCGCTGGCATTATAACAGGAATAATGAGATGATGCTCTAGGGAGAGAGGGATACTTGAATTAAATGAATCGGTCGGTTTAGCAACAGGCTGTTTGAAGTCAGTCAAACCTGAATGGGAGAGGAGAGAATGTTGGAATAACTAAAAAAGCAGGTTTTTATGTAGAAGAGCAAAGAATGCGCAGGAAGTCGACTGCAGATTCAGTGCTGAAGAAAAATAAAAGCTTCATGTTGCCATTTCTATATTATTAATTGCAACCCACTGGCATGCAAGCTCCTCATCACACACTGCCCGCCACATTTAATACCATCGCCACACACTTATGTTTCCTCTCATGGGTGCCCACTGAGCTGATGAATAATGTAGTCCTAATTTGATGGTGTGTCTCATTCTTCTTGTTGGACACCTCTGGACATGTTCTGGCTGTCTCTGGCCTCCCCACTCTGGATCGGTTTACATAGAGGTGTCTGTGTCCATGACAGCCGTGCACACTTGGTACACCTGCACTCTGATATGGACATTGTCACTATCCATGAGACAGATTTTGACTTCATATTACAGGGCCATCTGAGGTCGTTCATCACCTCATCACGTCAGTCGCCTGATTGGGCCGGACAGCTGCTATGTGTTGCTTCTGACAGAGAGTGAATTTTTTAATTATATAAAATTTCTCCCTCTCTCCTCCTCCTGAACTATATGCAGAGGGCCGTGAATGTGTAAACTGTGGCGCCACCTCCACCCCTCTGTGGCGAAGGGATGGTACCGGCCACTACCTTTGCAACGCCTGCGGACTGTACCACAAGATGAACGGCCAGAACCGACCACTTATCAAGCCCAAACGTAGACTGGTGAGTTCTTGCTCCGTGGCTTTGCTCTGAGAAAAGGCACCCAAATATGAGCACAAAGGAGATGCCTGCAGCACAATTCCAGGAAAGTTATATTTTCCCTATGATCTTCCTGGAATTGTTTGTCCCTCTCACCCCCTGATGATCCGCCTTCATGGCCTGTTACAATACTGCTACTATTGCCATTGTTCCTGGTATCATTATTGCTGGTACTTCTGATACTGTTACTGATACCACTGCCCATGCTGCTTTACTTAACACCATGCTCGAGTAAATGAAAAGCAGCATGGACACATTACATTCTTGTAGTGGACGTACCACGAAACAGCCCATTCTGGAATGAACCCTGCTAGAGCTGGACATACAGAATATACCTGCACCACAGTTTATTTATTTCACGGCTTACAAAACAATTCAGAATTACATTTATAATTATTTTTTTAAATCTATCTGTTTTTCTAAGTACTCACAAACAAGATTAAATGTACTGTTTTATTTTATTGTCTTAAAGTATTTTTATTATTATTATTATTATTATTATTATTATTATTATTATCATCATCATCATCATCATTATATTTTTTCAGAACTGAGCTTTCACAGTAACTCCTAAATCCTTTATTGTTCAGCTTGAATTTTTTTTTTGTTTTTCTTTAGTTACTTAAGTGGTTGCTTTGTCACAAACACACAGTTATTGTCTTTAAATTCACAAATGCCACAAATAACAATAAGTTCCTAATAATGAAAAGTTTTTTTTTAGATTGGTAAATTTAAAAGATTAGCATGCCACTTTTAACTTAATAAGTATTATGGATTGAAATGAACTGCAACATAGTCACGAACAACACTGACAATAATAATAATAATAATAGTAACGGTAATAATGGCTAAATTATTACAAAAATTACTGAGTTGTTGCCTTAACCTTTTAACTTTAATTAAAAAAATAAAATAAAAGTTGTCTGGACTAATTATGTTTGCGGAGGCTGTAGTCTGAGTATAATGATCCTTATCATTAACATTACCTGGTAATTTAACTCGTCAATAAATTGACTTATTTTTAATCTTGCTAAATCTTATCACAGTCGCCTACATTTTTGTATTTCATATATTTTCGTGTTGTCGCTTGACCAGCCCCGAGTCGTTCCTGCTCGTGAAAAGTCCATTACATTTTCCACTGGGTCGGCCCATGTGGCTGTAGCTTTGCATTTTCAGCTCAAGTGTTTTTCAGAGTTGTGTTCAAAGGGGCATCCAGTTGTTTCCTATCCGGATATCTGCCCGGCCCAGATAAGGAAGTCAGGCTCCCGGCTGTTTCCGCCTTCAACCAGCGCGCTGCATTCTCTATGGCCAGACTGACATATACTGTAAAGAGATTATCACAACACTGGAGGAGCCGCTTATGTGTGAAGAGACAGACCGCGAGGGGCGGGGATTGGAAAATGAATGGATTTATGTTCTTCTCTTGTTTGTCATTCTCGGTGGTACAGTCGTCACGCGCAGCGGTTTTTTTTTAAAATTATATTTCATTTCGCATAAAAAGTCAAGAGTTGTTGTTGCTCTCCGGGTCAACATCAACGAGTCCACCTGAAATAAATTAACAGAGAAATCTGGATGCTGCCTGTCTGCAAAGCAAAGAGCCGGAGGGTTCTTGCATGTAAAGCTAATGTTTCTTATTATGTGTGAAGAATTGATCCGCAATGGACGCAGGGAGCACATTGCCAGGCAGGACACCGGGTCTTACACGACTTGTTTCCCTGGATAAAGATAAATAGAGGAGTTTACACAAGGCCTTCATTATAACCTGTTAATACCAGCATATTTATTTTTAATTCATCAAATATGATGAGCTAATTTGCGGCAGGCGTATGCAAAATCAAACACTCTCTAGCTTATGAAAAAAATCCCCATTTTCAAATGCAGGAATATATTTGATCATGGTGTGGCGGTTTTGCATACATGCAATCGATTTAACAGAGGACTTGAGTGTTTTTTTCCCCCGGTCTGTGTGTCGCTTCTTGTGATGTTTTTCTGCACATGATTCTGCGGTCACACGCAAACCACACGAAAATCCCCGATCTGCAGTTTAATTTAGGGAAAACTTTGTTTCTAAATAATTTTGCGCTCGGGCAGAAAACAAGATTGATTGCATATGTCAGCGCTGTGTCCACAAAACGTTAAATGATTAGCTTTCTAAAGGTGTCTAAAGAACCGTGACATTTACTGTTGTGTGCAGCTCAGTGTCCGCACTGACCTCTGAGTGAATGGGTCATTATTCATGATGTATTTTCTCTGCTTCCTCCAGTCCGCAGCTAGACGTGCAGGCACCTGCTGTGCAAACTGCCAGACCACCACTACCACCCTGTGGAGGCGCAACGGGAACGGAGACCCGGTGTGTAACGCCTGCGGCCTTTACTTTAAACTGCACAATGTAAGTAGCCTGAAAACACACATACGCACGCACGCACACACACACACACACACACACATCCCGCTGCAATCAAGTCGGGTGTTTTGGGGAGGGGAGGAGGTGAAGAGGGGTGCCGGTCGTTAACTGGTCAAGTGGGCGGACAGCTCGTATCGATTTAGGAGCAGAGAAACTGTGAGAGTGTAGAGGCAAAGCCTGCTCACCCTGTCGAGCAGAACCCACCGGTCGTTTTTTTTATTAATCCATCGTTGTTTCAATGGGGGGCGTTACTCCCCCGAGAGGCTGCAGGGTGGGACTGTCATTCAGTGTAACGGCGTCGGTTACACTGATGAGGATTTGTCTGAGGCTGCTCCTTTCAGCTCCAGCCAGCCCTCATCCCCATGTATTCATATTGACCAGGACTGTTGTGTTTGGTTTGAAATTAGACAAAAGCTCCAAAAACGCCCCTGACTCGCCTTATGATGCAGCTATATATGCAAAACAGCTGCTCTTTATTAATAGGTGGTGTAACTCATAATAATAGGCAACCATGAAACCAGTGCATTTAAATCCTAATTGGCAAAACAATATGTGACATATTCTTGGTGACATGTTTAAGTTATGAGCCGCTAACAGCAAAATAAACCCCGACAACTATAATGTACTGTTCACGCTGTCAGTGAGGCTTTTGTGTGGCGTGCCCTGAACTAATGTGCGGTTCTCCACAGGTCAACAGACCCCTGACCATGAAGAAGGAAGGCATCCAGACACGCAATCGCAAGATGTCCAGCAAGTCCAAGAAGAACAAGCGAGCAGGGGATGGCTTCGATGAGCTATCCAAGTGCATGCAGGACAAGGCCTCTCACTTTGGCGGTGCACCCAGCCTCACTAGCCACATGACCCACATGGGTCACCTTCCCCCCTTCAGCCACTCGGGACACATGCTGCCTACTCCCACGCCTATTCACCCTTCATTTGGTCACCCCCACCACTCCAATCGCTCGCCGGTGTGGGCTGAGCCTCACTGAACTCCCTTCTATCCCAGAACTCCTCCGCCTGTAGGAGCCACCACATCGCCATAAACACTAAATGGCCTCCACATCACGCCGAGAGCTTGTTGCGTCATGTACAGTGGTTGGAGGGTAGAGGACTTTCAGTTGGACTTGATGACTGAAGGTCACGTCATGCCTGACCTCACTGATGGGACGCTGCAGAGCAGGACTTTAGCGGATTCTATGAAGAGCTAATAAGACGAGGGGTTTCGTAGTCCCTAGGTGACTGAGGCTTGCAGGAATGGAGTGAATGGAGACGCTTGTCATTCTTTTTGCTTATTTTTACTAAGTCACTTTGGTACCCACCTCTCCTTGACCCTGTAACAGGAGACTCACGAGAGGTCTTAAAACAAACCGCTGTTTTCACATCACGATCATCTCATTATACACTGAGATACGTGCATCCTGTCCATCCCCAGGCTATCAACCACAACTGCTGCGGATGGACAGACAAACCCTCAGTGCTGGAGGTCTAAAGATTGGCTGACAGCACCTCTGCTACGAACCAGTCAGACTACAGTACCCACAAACCAGTGCTCTCCTCACATGCTGGATTGTACGCCACCACGATGCTCACCACCTGTTTTTAATAATGGACTTTTATGGAAAAACACAGTAAATAGAGTGTTTATAAATGCTTAATTGCTATTATTGTTGTTATATTTGATGTTATAATTATTGCTACGATAATTTATTTTCCCTCTTTAAGCTTTTGTCAAAGACACATGGAAACTGTTATGATTTTAATTTCATGGTTATCACGTAAAGAAAAACACTGACCTATCTTAGATGAAAAGTCCCTGAGCTGTACGTTTTTATCATTTTTCCATCTCACAAAAGTAAAAGAAATAAAGGAAAACAAAGTTTAATACTAAAATACGATCTGTGCGTTTAGTCTGCCTCTCTCTGTCATTCTCACAAACACACAAACACAGCTAAAGACTAAACTCTCCTTTTAATGAAGAGTGCTTGATTATTAAAATCATAAGTGATATCAGATGCATCAAGGGAAGCTCTGTGATCCCTTAAGCGTGGTAATGCTTTTGGTCAGGCTCCTCCTCTATCTGTGATAGCGTGTTGTTAAAGAGAAGGCCTCTTTGTGGAGCTGAGGCCCCGGGCTGGACTATTGTACCCAGACAGCAGACTCCAGCGAAGGGCTCGGCAGTCACACAAGTCATACATATGCACGTACCCACATGCTCATGCACACACACACACACACACACACACACACACACACACACTCACACACACACACACACACACTGGGGGAAGAAAAACAAAAAAAACAACCCCCAATTTACACTCTTATTTAACCAACCCATGCAATGTCGCTTATGTGACAGATACTGAGTCATGAGTGCAGTTCAGTGGGAGAGTTCTTGCTCCCTGTGTCTGCCGGAGCAGCTCCTCTCTTGGCTGCGGTGATTGGAGTGAGAGGAAGGACAGCGGGTCTTTAGTGGGAGAGAGAGGAGGAAGGAAAGGCAATCAGGCGACCTGAGCAAACACGTGGGGGTCTGCTCAGACCCTTCGCACACAGATGTGCACGCAGCTGAGGCTGCCAGGAAGCAGGCTTCGGTTGTGTCGCTCCCTCATCTCGTCAACTTTTTCTTTCCCTTTGTTTGTCTTTTTTTCTCCCTTTCTCTTTTTTGATCTCCCTTTTTTTTCTGTTTGTCTTTTATGCTCCTCTCAACGTCTGTCTGGCCCTCCCATTTGTACGATTATAATTTTAAAAAAAGCGAGGCTGAAGAAACTTTGAACAGAGCCAGCCGCTAATGAGTCTGCTCGATTAGGGCCAATTTGAGGTCATCATCACTGAGTTCAGCATACCCTCACACACCCACAGCACAAATCGTCCGATTAAACAGTCCAAGCTAAAAGAGGACTACTACCCCTCCCTGAACTCTCCACCCAGCTCACATCTGCTGGACTGCTGTGGAGGCTGATCTGATGGGGTTTCCCAGAGGTTGATCAGTTCAAATTAGAAATAATATTTTTGCAGGGACTTATATAGGTGCTGGAGCACTATGTTGTCAGCTTATGCTACATCATAGCACCCACAACACTCTGTGGCTGCACACACACACACAGACAGGACTGCATCTGAGTGTCTGCTTTCAGAGAGGGGGTGGGATCCCTCTGATCCACTTGCTGAACGCCAGTGAAAATGTAACGCTCGACTGCCAATAAGCAGTCTAGCCATCTGTGTGTAGCAGTGCCGTGGGTGCTGGGCCGTGTACAGGCCGCAGCTCCAGCGGGTTGCATGCAGCCAGCGAGCCTGCTCGGCTGGGCTTGGCCGCACTCCCGGAGCCTGAGAGGGGGAGTCGGAGAGCGCCAGCACTCCTCAATGAGGCCCTCCAGAGGGAAGGCGCAGGCCTCCCTAAAATAATACAGCAGTCTGCCAGGCCAGCGACTCTCCCAGAGCTGCCCTCGACTGAACACACATACACGAGCATGCGTGCATGCGTACATACATACACGGATGGTGTGTGTCAAAGCTGCTCATGTCTGAGGCAGAGGCAGTGTTTGTGGAAAACAGGGGGACATTTCATCTCCTACAGGCCTGAACAGACATTAGGTAGCAGGCACATGACACACTTGCTCTTGAAATGAATGCTTGGCTAAATGTTTTGGTCTTTGGCATGCGTCACTGCTGTTCCATTTTATACCCAATTAAATTCATTCAGACTCTGTAGTATGAGGATTTGCACTTTTTACTCACCAAGTCTCACAGGACCAATAGCTACACTGAACAAGACATAACTTCCAAACTCACATCATGAATTATGAGACCCGAAAAGAGACCCATAAAATGGGATGTTACTTATCTTCACTATCCAAGTGGCGTTCCATAGAGGAGATGAAGAAGAGATATCTCGGCTGCGTCGGCGGGGTGAACATGGTGGCCACCTAGATCAGAGCACAGAGAGGTTTACGACTTCAACCTGGAACTGGATGTCTCAACTCATCTCCACTCCCTACCTCCTTTGCTTTCTCCCCTCCGCTCTTCCGCTTGTCCTCGCCAAATTCCCCCACCCCCACCCCCACCATCGCTCTGAGTTCAATGTTACTCTCCATTTCTTCATTTCCCCCCCACTCCACCCCCCTACTACTACTCCCACTCTTTTCTTGCCTCCCACTCCCCCAGTGTATTTGTTTTTCCATCAAATTGAATTAGTGGAATCAAAAGGTATCCCGACCATCCCCTCGCAAAGTTGAGTTAGGGAGAGACATAGAAGATGAAAGGAAGTAGAGCGCAGTTCAGATGCAGGTCTCTTAGTGTGTGAGTTGCAGTGGGGGTTGACCTTTGCCGGGGTCTAACTAAAAAAGCATCCCTCCTTCCTCAGACCCTAGAAGGATATTAAGGCTGTGAGACAGGACAGTATTTAGATAATACAAACATGGGGCATTTATTCTCGCCTTTATTTATTTGCTGACCTTGAGCAAAAAGAGAACTTTCCTATGCCATGATGGAGCATTAACCAAGCTATTAACGCTTCGAATTGTAATGACTTCTGAGTCATAGTGATTGTGCTATGAGCAGACCCACGCATGAACTTCCTCTTTTCATGGATCAAGAGAAATTCATAGAAATACCCCCCTGACAGTGACTGACAGGAAAAAGGTGTGTACATTCAGTAAAACACCTGGTAAACACCAGTCATGGAAACCGCTGCAGATACACCATTTGACACTTGAACGACTCTCAGCACTTCTGGAATTAATCAACCGGAGCACGTAGCGCTGATGTGATCGGAAAAGCTTTGACAGTAATATCTGTCACTCAGAAAGACGCAGAGCTGACAGCAGATAATCACCGATGACCTCTGTTGACAGGCAACACCCGCATCCTGACCTGCCAAATCTCACTGATGATCTCCAAATGTCAAAACTTAGTCAGAAAGAAATAGAGTGTTTTGATCTTGCATCATTTTTGTCTCCTGTATGACCCCTAGGGCCCTTTAGGCCTTTCTCCCCTCCACTTCAGGCCCAGCAGTAAAAGGCTGTTGTACTAGTTACAGCTGCATACCAACCCCGACTGAAAACATGGCCTTTTAAAGCAGTGAAAAAATGAAAAACAGGAAGTGAGAAGTTCAAACAGGAAATACTTATGTTGTACGATTAGGACCAATTAAGACCACAGAGGTCCAACAGAGACAGTAAAAAGAGATGGATTACGTGGGGTAAAATGTTTGTACAGTATTTAAGTGTAATTCTCTGCAAGGTTCAATCCTGTATGCAGTAAGAGGGCTCAGTACAGAGACACTCTTCCACTGGCTTTTTTAGTATTACCTTTTTTTTTTTGACCACAAAAGTGCATCAATCATGCATTTTTAAATGAAGAAAAACCTGTTTCCCATTGTCAGTACAGCGGAGATGAGTATGCATATCTATTTTTTATTCACATTTGACATCACGGATGGATTGCAACGGTTAGTTAACAGAAGAAAGCAGCAGTGAAGGTGTTAGTTTCATTTAAAAAAAGTTACTTATTCAGTGTCTCTCGAAGTCAGGTGCTGTCTAAATTGTAAACAAACATCATTCAAAGGACATCAGAAAAGCTAAGAGCTAGAGCTAAAATATTTCAGCATGTAAAAAGATTTAAGTAACCTTATTTCTACAAGAGAGGAAAAGCCACATTGGCAAACTAAATATTGTCTATCTATCTGAGTGTACAAAAGTCAAGTTTACACGCACGTCAAGACCAACGATGGCAGGTTCCTGAGGCAAGTGCAAGCATAACAAATGAAGAAAAAGACGGCTCGCACACAGAGCCAGTGTGCTTAAAACATCACTGTCCTGGTGCATTAAATAATTTCGAGTATTGGAGTCGCGCAGTGTTCAAGCCGTCTTTTTCTTAATTTGATCTGTCTTTTTCCTCTCTCCTTATTTTTCTTGATGAAACGATCCCACTGAATGGACATAATTGAAACAGTTTGGTATTTAAAATTATTTTATCACTCAACCAGGCAATGCATAGCAAAGTTAGCTTCAGCATTTACAGTTTGTCTAGCTAATCAGTAAAATGCTCGCTGCTTGTTCTTTTTGACTATAACCACTGTTGTAACAAAACCAGCACCACAACAGCTTTTAGGCATTTTTGTGTTGCTTGCTAGCAGATGAAAGTGAGATGGAGGCCCCCCTCATTCAATACAAAGTCCATAGAGAGAGGCGAATTATTTGTGGGTGGAACTTAATTTCACACCGTCTCCATTAAACTCACACACTATGCTAAGACACAAGAGCTAACTACATGAATAGTAAATGCTAAATGCACTGCACTTGTGTAACACTTTTCTAGTCTTCCGACCACTCAATGCGCTTTTACACAACATGTCACATTTACTCATTCAAACACACATTCACACACTGCTAACCGAGGCTACTGTACATGGTGCCACCTGATACTTGTTCAATCATGCACATACACACACCAATGGCACAGCATCGGGAGCAGTTTGGGGTTCAGTATCTTGCCGAAGGATACTTTGATCTGTTGCCTGAAGGAGCCAGGGATCAAAGCACCGATCTTCTGATTAATGGACAACCCGCTCTACCTCTTAGCCACAAAGCTAACCATTACTATTCAATACATTTTTAGACTTGAGATCACTGTTTAATGTTTTTGTGCCAGTTTATTTTGAAGGTGAAGTATGCTAAAAAATTAGTTGATTTACCAGTTATTTTGAAAATACGTCTTTACCCTCAGAAAGACCCCTTTCTGAATTTTTCACCAGCATCTGAATATGAAAGTAGAAAAGTGAAAGGAAAAGGCAGAGTGTTTCATATCATTCATCAGTGGCTGGAAATAGACCAGATTACCTCCATTTGTGGTTTCATAAAAGTTTCTGGGTAGAGTGTACTAATAATGGCAGAACTATATGAGTGCAAGGCTTGAAATCTTTTTTTTTTGTATACATGCACTCGTGCATGTAACTTTTAAAACTACATGTACCAAAAATATTTATTTTGTTCATGTATTTCTCTGTCATTATCTGGACTTCCACCAAGATTAGACACATCTGACCAAAATTACAGCAATTTTCTGTGAAACTACTTCCAAGTTTTAAATGATCATGGGAACACTCTGAGCAGCTTTTCAGCAAACCTATTATGGGAACTTAAAAAAGTCATATTTGAACTTCTTTGGTGGATTCTTTTAAACTATTTAGTATAAATATTTATTCATAGTAATAACTACAAAAACCACAAAAAAGTGACTGGATATTGGCCTTCGACTACAAACTTCTTGTGATTAAAACTGAAAAATATGAAAATGTTTCTTTTTCCATTAACATATTTTTAAAAAATTGAAAAAGCACTAAAACCCCTCATGAAGAGGTGTGTCCTGTGTGTCTAGTGTAGTGATACATTTTGACTTTAAACATGAGTCACTGAGAGTCATTGGACGTTTTTGAGAAAAAAAAAAGTGATTTTTCTTTAAAAATATTAATATGAAATATAAGAAGCACTACAGTCCTAAACAAAAAGGTGTGCCTTGTTCATCCAGTGTAGTGGCGTATTTAAAAAATAAAAAATAAATTAACGAAGTAACATGACAAGGAAGTAATAACAAAAACTGCCATTGTTTTCTATTAAAAAATATTGTCAAAAAAAACAACAACAATGAATTAGTAATGAAATAAGTGTGCTACAGAAGACCAGTTTAGTATAATTTTTTAAACGTAAGTTTAACTAACTGGCAAGTCAGAGTGAAAATATTGAAAAAACATTGGTTTTGTGCTATTTTAACTGTAGTACATTGGTGATCCCTTGTTCAGCCATCAGCAGTTTAACAGAGGGCTGGTCATTGAGCTAACCGTCCTCTGGCTTCCAACATCAGGTAAAACTGAGTAAGAAAACGCAGCTGGATTTAATGTGAATGTCCATTGAATATCCAACTGGACACAGTTCAGAGGCATTTTAGCTCAGTGCACAAAAAGAGAAACTGAACTTAAGTCAAGAGGGTGTGAGATTGAAACAAACTTGTTTCTTTTGTTTTGTTGTTATGAGGTAAGATTGTCCTCAGCCAAACATCTCGAGACGGTCTGCTTGTGGTATTGATTGGTAGCTCACAGTAAGCTGTGCTCTGTTCTTTCAACCTTGATCATCTTGAATCCATTCGTCTACTGACGAATATAGACCACTGTCGCCTGCTGGTACGACAGTTATTTCCGCTCATGCAGGCACATAACCTACATGCTAGTTGGCCATTGACTGTAGTGTGCTTAAGTGCAATATTTTGGTGGAGACACAGCTGACAGGAGGTGACGCAACTGTTGGCCTACATCGCCCCTAGTTCCATGATGTCGGTTTGGTGTGTCTGGGCTTTTGTGGTCCAAGTGTGAGAGTTGGCGGCTGTACCAATTTACGTGCACCTGTACACGTAGCACTGACAATTACGTGCACAGCTCAGATTTTACGTGCAGTACCATTCATACATCCCGATGACTATTCCCTCTCTTACTTGATATCCACTTGCCTCACTGCGTCTGTTTTTTTCTGTTTGCACACAATCACAATCTCAGCTGAAATGTGGCGGATACAAAATCCTGACACAATTCAGCTCCCCTTATCACATGGACTTGCTGCAATTCAAATTAAGACATTTTCCCATACTGGTCAGCTCACTCACACAATCTTTTCTACTGTAGTTGAGTGTGTGATCTGCTAAAAAAAAAAAAAAGTAGCTATCAGACGCAGGGTGTGGACATGCAGAGCAAGCCTCCCTTGACTCACCCTGAAAATGAGGTCAGTCTCCTCTCACCTGGGACAGGGAGCATTCAGGATGTTCACCTGGGACAGGTAGTGTTCAGCTCTCATTCATGCCGTCCTCTGCTGTGCGGAGGCCCTCCTGCTCACCTGCTCCAACAGACAAATTCATCCCTGCTGTCTGAGGACAAATGAGCCCATTCATCTGGAGGCTCCCATTGACAAACTAGGGGGCAAGTACAGTACTAATGCCTGGGAGGGCTCAGGGGAGTGGGCGTCTGGACCTGCCATCCTCTTCCTCGCCCATATAATGTCCCTCGCCATTCCCAGCCCCCGCCCCACTCTGCTCGCTTTCACTGGCAGGTAACTGGAGAAAGGCATGAGTGGGGGAGTCCAGGGCACGTTGGCCCTCGGCCAGGAGCAAGAGGATGGGACCCATGTGCCTACCTCTGGATGGATCCTCTGGACACTCCCACAGGGACCGATGACCAGACAGAGAACGGGAGGACTGTGGAGGACAGTCGGAGCCCACAGAGACCTGCCGTGCCCTGCTCAGTATCTCAAGCTGTTCAGCTCGCTATTGTAGACTAACGATGGTTGCTTATGTGGTGGATTAAGTGACAGAGCTGCTCTGTGGCTGTCCTGAATTCACTTTCAAGCCTACCTCATTCTCATGGCTGAAGTAGTCCTCACACAAACAAAGCATTGCCTCTTTTAATGTATTAAGGTATTCAGGTGCCTTCAGATTGCTCACAGAATACACTTGTGCTTATGACAGGTTTGCCTGTACACCAGAGAGCCTGTTCACACCTGTTATTAACGTGTGTCCTAGGTGATTCGATCACAGGTGGAAAGTGCAACTGTAAATACAAGTGTAAACAACCTCCAGGACTCATTGCGATCTGATCACAACTGACCACCTGCCGATGTGGTCTGGGATGCATTTGACCACATATTTTCTGTAGTGTAAACATTAATGTGCCTGGTGCATCCCTGAAAAGAACTACGTCATCAGTGCAGGATGTGGTGGTTGCTTTTGTGACAATGTGCTAATGTTCTATAACTTATTTCATATCGAGTTGGACAAAGTTTTGCTTAACCATCCATTGTTTTGCCCAGGGGAAGGAGGGACAAAATAACGAGGTTCTACCATCTTGTGCTTAAACTTCCTTTTAAAAAAAAACCCAATAAATCTACCTTCTACATACATTTGACGCACCATTTATCGCAAGCAACACCAACTGGCACACATAGCGGTCAGTCATGACATTACATTCCCTTTTTATAGCAACAAATAACCGGTTAAACCCAAACTTATTTATATTAAAAAAAAAAGAATACTTGAACAAACATCATAGTTGCAACAACTACCTAAAAAGACAGAAACAATCTTTGTTAAAAAAAAAAAAAAAAAAATCAAACTTATGTGTACTTTAAGTTTTTTGTTTGGTCCATGTTATGACTTTTACTGCAGCCAGCCACCAGGGGGTGACTGAAATGTTTTTGCCTCTCTTTTGGGGAGCTATCGTGCCTTTTATCTTTATATCCAATCATTGGTCCACAACAAATAATGACAGGGCTAACTGTTAGCATCACAATGCTAACATTACTTAACATTTATTAGCAGGTTTAATGACAGACTCGAGCCGTTTTGGTGTCTGTGGGAGTTTGCTGGGACCGTTAACCACACAGTCATGCTAACCACGCAGACATTAAGCAGACAGTTCGCTGTGAGGGGGGCTCCTGAGACAGTCCTTTACCACCACATCTAACCTGTGTAAGAACAGTCACAAAAAGTTTTGGCATTCAGTGGGGAGTCAGATAAGCAAGGAGGTCAGCTGAGTAGGCGGTCCTTCTATGTGGCCAAGGACACATGAGCGTACACACTGCTGAAGAATGTGGCCACATGAGGCCTAAAACACCTCTGAATATGTTGCGTGATCTGATCTCAAGACAAATGGAGGAGAAATTTGGTGCATTTACAGCTGTACTTAGAGCTGTCCGCAAATTGAGCTGACTCAATTTGCCAAATCCAACAGAAGGAGACAGCCGGCCAGGCCTCATTTCAGCCCTGCTCATCGCTACCATTCATGCACAAAACACAGCATGAGGTGAGGGCATTCCTTACGACTTTTCTCAATGTTTGTCTTCAGTACAAAAAGTTGTTTTGTCTATGGCTTGGCTTACCCAATACATGTAAGGTCAGATTAATACAGATTGACATAAACACACATACACAAACACAGGCCAGGGCAGTTTTAGGAGGAGGGAATTATCTATGGAACACAGTGTGCTTCAATTTAAAAAGCCTAATATGATTAAACCACTAAGGGGACAAGGGGACATTTTGGAGACAGACGAGAAAGATGAAAGTGTTATTTCTAAGGAGCAATATTATGAATGTGAAGAGCTCTATTAGATCCAAACAGCAGATAAAACACAAAGAAAGTTATTGCATCAATGTTTTGTTCTTTTCTAGGAATAGGCAGAAGTTTAGCATTTCTGATGGCTGACTCTCATTTTTGATTAGCAAAGTTGCATGCATTACCCCGATAACACTCAGGCTTTGAACTGACAACCTGCTCCTCAACTGTCTCTTCTTATTTAACTTTTGTTTGGCTTTTAACCGGTTTCAGGACAGGAGACATGTGCAGACCTGCAACCATTAGACAGTAGATGCCAGAATTCAGTGGAGACAGAATTTATCAGTGGAATCACACACGCATACACTCACACACGCACTGCAGGCCTATCTGTTGAGGATCGGTACGAAAAAGGCGTTGTGCTCACTCATTGGCTCAGCGGGATGTTGCAACCCCAGCGCCTAACTGGTCCTTATCTCCCCTGAGCAGACTGCACAGCTTGATATGCATCTGTCACATTTGTCGGAAAGAAAAGACACCGCGGCGAGAGCGCGATGAGTCAAAAAACGGGCCAGCGACATAAACTCACTTCCCTGCGGTTTCTGCATGACCATGATAATTTGCTTGTCTGTGTCGACTCCTTGGTTGAGAAGACGCTCGAGACAAACACGTCCAACACAATTACGGACGCACGATATTAAGCACTTATAATTGCAGTTTTCTTGGGTGTGGATATCACAGTTCACCTGATCATGCTGTGCTTACATGCATGCACAGGTGTACATTTGGCAGTCATGCTGTCCTGTATGAAAACATGAAGCCGAGAGCAGATTGTCATCATTCCATCATGGCCATTACCATGACGACAGATAAGGCCCTGTCCTCTTGTCGTCATAGCGGCCTTGCATCAGCTCCATCAGCTGCTGTGGCTAGCTGAGTCTCTGACTGTGCGGGTATGAGTGTCTATCTGAGGGCTATCTGGCCTGATAAGAGCCGGGAAAGACAGCAGAACGACACGTTCACCACCAAGCTGCTCGCAGCACTAAAGGTTGCAAAGAATATAGACAGAGTCGATGGTGAGAGGGTTTGAGTGTCAAAGAAAGCTTTGGCATACGTGTACACGGATCCTCACAAAAACACATCTGTGTACTGGCACGAATACAAGTGAACATTAGGGCTGAATGATATAGGGAAATGATCTAATTTCAATTTTTTAGACCAATATTGCCATTATGATTTAGAATTTGATTTTTTGAGAAGTCCCTTACCTCCCTCTATCGTCTTCATAATCTGTATAATTATTATCATTATTGTTAAATAAATATAAATCTTACTGATGACCTGCCGGTAACAGTATTGTAACAAATCCCACAAACTGAAGTGCACACTGACTATGGCTCTATCAGTATCAAATATTTAGAAAATTCAAAGCCTTGTTGTTAATGTGATAAAGGCACATTGCAAAAATTGTTAGCTACCATTTGTAAATATGTACACACCACACACTTCCTGTATCGCCAGCAAAAATGAAAGCGAAAGCCAACCACAGATTCACTCCTGTTTGTTATATTTGCATATTCCTGGCTGTGTCCGTGATTTTCGTAGCTTCCTCTTGGATGTGTGCTGCATATGGTCTGGCACTTGTTCACTATGTTTTTAGAAATCTGTATGCTTTGCACAACAACAACCCAATAACAGAAGTGATGATTGAGGGGGACTGCTTTTTGTATATGTCTTAAGAAATATTACATAGTAAAACTTTTCCTGCTTCCAGAGTGTGGTTGGGCAATGATGCTTACTTCAGGGCTAACTTCCTTCACTTTGCCCAGCAGCTGGGAAGCAAAACACAGGAATTTTACTTGGTCTTGAGGAGCTGCAGAGTTTATTTAAGGGCAAACTGAAACCTGATATGAACATTTACTACCACTTGTCAACTTTACTGCTAATGTCCTTTCTGCTGCAATTACCAACATCTGTCTGCTCTCAGGACATCCACCAGGCTTGACCACACACTCACTAAGCACTCAATCCTGAAAGGAGTTAAACTATTCTTACAACATTGTAACATCTAAACACCTGAACTGCTCTTAAATCTGGCCATGCCTATTTTCACACAGTAGTACTGTGAGCATCAAAGCTTGCATGTGCATTTTTCCAAGTTGTTTACTTTATCTACTCTCATTAGGTATGTCACAGGGAGCAATGGCAGCACGTGTGTCAGCCCCATAACCAAAATAAAACTGGCATTGGACATCATCCACATCCTCCAACGCCACCATCCTGTACTCTTGTTTCCAGGAGAACAGAATTGCTCTTTCTCACTTCAGCTCATAAGTTTTGTCTTTATCTGCATTACAAGCTCCAGAAAAAAAACCTGTTTAATTATTTGTTACCACTTTTTTCCACTAACCCTAACCTGTAAATCAGGTTACATGTATATGAGCTGAGCTTGTCAGCAGGAGGTGGTGGGGACGGTGGATGGTTTGAAACCTCGGCAAGATGGCTGCTGTATTTTTTAACGACATGCTGTTTCCAGTGGTGTTTGTAGTGACAATGCTGTTTTTTTTTAGCTAAAACATGCTCTTCTCCTAACCACAAACAAGTGTTTTTTTTGTTCCTAAACTTAACCACATGTTCACCAAAGCATTGTCACAGCATAAAATTGAAAACTGAAACCTACAGAAATGCGACATTTCCACATATTCATATATGCAATGTACAATCTCACCGTTAATGGTCTAGCGTCGGCAAACCTGCAGGCAAACCACAAGAAAAGCTCAAAGTGATCCTCTCTAATGTCTCACACATCCCATCTCCTCTGTCTGGTGGTTCAGGTGATTAAAGCGGCCAAAGGTCATGTGCACAGGTATAATCTCTGTTCTCTTGCTCTGATGAAGTCTAGTGTCTTTCTCTGTGTTACGTTTATGCCTCTGATTGACTTTTAGCTTGCCAAACCATCATTAATTGACATCACACACACACACACACACACACACACTCTCTCTCAAACACATTATACACACGTGCAGTGATGCATGCACACACACAAACACAGAGCATCTAATCCAGCTAATCCACCCTGCCAGTTGAACAACTGGTAACATGGTTAATCACCCATGTAAAAATACAGACAAGACCAAATTGACTGATAGAATTATTCCATTTACCCATGTGATTAAAACATTTCACCACTGCCATGGTTCACTGCAGATCATCTCGAAAAAAAAGAAAACAAGACATGAAAATTAATTAAAAGTCAGTGATGTAAACGGCTTCATTCAATTATTGGTGCAAATAACAAGCTCTGTAGCATGATAACTGGCACGTACAGACACATCGAATTAACTGAGAAGAAAAATAGGGAATCAGGGAGCCACTTTGAAACTCTTTAAAAGGGCAGGACAGACTTCTTGAAACAGGAGATACTTTCTCCAAACAAGGGAAGCACTCTCCTGAAAGGAAGGAATGAGCAGTTTACGACACCCTTTCGAACGGCAGAAATGTTCGCTGGACATGAGCTTGTTCGACCTCGGGTCACTTCCCAGCAGCCCTTGCTCCTGGTGTGACATCATATGCTGCGGAGCGGGGTGGAGGGGGAGTTGGGGGGGGTCAAAGTGAAGTGAGCTGACACAGTAGGGTGCAGACCAAACTACCAGTGGACAGAGGCAGAGAAAGGCAGAGTGAGACAAAAAAAAAAGTGTGGTGGCTGAGAGAGGGCTCTCTGATTCGTTTCCTTGGCTGGATGACAAAACTGTGCGGAATGCAGTGGAGAGGGGAAAGAGAAGTGATCAAGAGCTCAAGAACGAAAAGAGGGGAAAGAAATAGACGACAGACGAGGGGAGAGAGGCCTGCTGAATAAGCCAGGATGGCAGAGCCTTCCATTGATTCATTTCCCCTTTCCCACCCCATTATCATTCTCTGTTTCTCTCTCCCACTCTCCTCTGTAACTTTACAACCATTGGCTACATGGCAACGGTTCCTTTCAGTGTCAAAACTTCAATCAGGACCTCGCGGTTGTATGTCTATGAATCAGCCAAGCTGCAGTTACAGTTTACCTCCATGTCTGTCCAGACACACATGTAGTCATGACAGTTACCAGTGCTTCAAATATGGATGCTGCTGCAAAGAGTGACATATTTTAAAGCATGGATGATTCACATCTATCTTCCCACCGGCAGCACAGAAGACCTATACAGTCAGCACTAGGGATAGGGATCATTAATTTTTATTAATCTTTATCATTGCCACTATCAGTACTTTCCTATTATTTGGTGGAAAGACGAAGCAACATTTTTATTTTTTTATTTTTTTATTTTTTAATGTTTTGATTTAAATACTGACCTTGAAAAATCATGGCATCCATAGTTTTAATCACAAGATGATCAGAGCTCATGAAAGGATGTTAAAAAGGTTGTAATTCCATCTCTACTTTTATATTGCTGGAAAAACAAACTTCTCACCCAAACAACTGTATTATTCAAGTTTCTTGCCAAAAACTATATTTTCCTTTTCTTGATGTTACATTTGAACACATCATGATGACATTTCATTCACCTCTGCCTAAAAGTCATTTTACTGAACCGATCTTGAACACATCACGATGAAAACTTATGCAACCTTGTTTTTTAGCTAACTAAATCTTAACCTGATTTTTACTTGTATATCAACGTTGGATTACTAATTTTAACTGACGGGACTTGCTACAAAGTTTGAGTGTGCTTACCACTGCTGCATTGAGTGGATGATGATGAAGACTGTGCGGGCTGTGCCGCAGCAGCAACTGACAGAGTTGAAGGAATTTTCCAACCCGAAGACAGTCGAAGGTACTGTATTCAGGTTTAATTTGATGCACATGTTGATGTCCAGGAAGGCGGTTGTTGTTGTTCAAATACACAACCAAATGCCTCAACTTGTTATGACATTAAGTAATGGCCAGAAAAGTGTTATTGCAGAGCATTATTATGTCACAGTGAAATTGACCTTTGATTTTTTTAGATATGAAATGTCATCACTTCATTATTTTATTCTATTAGACATTTGCATGAAACTGTTTCATATTAGCTTAGGAATATTTTGGCCAAAAACATGTTTTGTGAGGTCACATGGACCATCAAATTCTAACCAGTTCAATCCTACATCCAAGTGGACGTTTGTGCCAAACTGAATCAAACCCTCTTAAGGCCTTCTTAAAATAATGCTTTCATGAGAATGAGACCAACGCAAGGTCTCAGTAACCTTGACCTTTGACCACCAATTTCTAATCATTTCATTGGTAATTCCAAGTTAATATTATAATACTATATTTAAAGAAATTCCCTCAAGTGTTCTTGGGATAACATGTTAAAAAGAACAAAATGGACGCAAGGTCACAATGACCATGACCTTCAACCACCAAATCTAATAAGGTCATCGTTGCGTCCAAGTAAACACTTGTGCCAAATTTGATTCCCTTAAGCTGTTCTTGAGATACAGTGTTCACGGGGATGGGATAGACGGTCGAATGGAAAACTAAAGAACATAATGTCTCCGGGTGCTCAGTAGCTCACCAGGTAGACACCCCATGCACAAAGGCTTTTTCCTTGTTACATGTCATCCCCTCTCTCTCCCCCTTTCACGCTTAACCTGTCCTATCATAATTAAAGGTGAAAAAGGTAAAAAACAAAACAAAACAAAAATCTGAGGACATAATGCCTCAAGAAAAAGAATCTCAGGCCACTGAGGGGTCACTGACTGATCATTCGAATCTTTGACTTTCAGATTCAGCCCTAAAGACGGATGCAATCTGAACATACATGCCAACTGCATGAAGTAAATTAAAACCTGCAATTAATTTAAACACATAAAAGCATGCACGCTAATGCACAGAAACAATAGACTACACACAAACATGCATACACACACAAAATTACAGTGGAGAGGGCAACAGGCTGCCTCTGTCAGCCACATTTCACAGTGGCAGATCATGGCTAGGCGTACCAGGCCTGCGGCCAACCACTGCTTATGCTCTGGGTAAACACCACCACCTCGGCCGCTCAGAGTCTTCCACACACTCTCAGAGTGCCATCCAACAAGCAACCCCAGTCACACATACAGGCTATGTGATTAATGGAGTGTGAGCATTAGATATGACAGCATCCCTAAGCCTCTGTGATAAAGAGCCACACATAGCCACTCTGTTTCCTTTTGGCTGTTTTTGTACCCATCGCTTGTGTCCATGCTTTGTCCGCTGACTCTGGACTCCTGTCAAGCCAGCTAGGCGTTTTGCTCAGAAATACCACCTTGGCGTAATGTTTCATTCTTAATTTGACAGTGATGAAATGCTCTGCCTCAGTAAAGTATTTTTAATACCTCCATTATACTTTACAGGCTCTATACTGAATACTGGCAGCAGATCCAAGTTTTAAGGACACACACACACGCACGCACGCACGCACGCACGCACGCAGGCACGCACACTCAGTATCAAAGGACAGTGAGAACATTAACAAGTCCAAAGCCTGTGTCCAAGCTTCTCAGTGTGCATTAGATATTTACTGAGCGAAAATGTTAAGCTCACATCAATGTATTCTGCTCTCAGCGCTGACAGAAATGCATCCTCTGATGTGGCAGTTTGTTCTTAAGACTGAACTGAAGCCCCATGTTTACACAGTGCTAAGTCAGGTCATGAGTCATTTGTGCAGTTATTCAACAGTTTGAATGTAGTTTGGCTTCATTATATGCCCATCATGTGACAGCAGTCAGCCAGAGTGCCCCCCTCTACGGCTCCATAGCTCCTCTTCTTCTTCTCATGCCCCCGCCCCCCCACCTTCTACTGGCGCCTGCACGGTTAGTTAGGGATTGCCACAGGACATCATGTGACAAACAAGCAAACACACACAAACACGCTGCCGTGTGTGTACACATGGGCACGCACACACACACACACACACACACACACACACCAGCAGACGTGCAAGCATGTTAACTACAAGCACCAACACATTTATTGGTCATTCTCCTTTCCATTGACTTCTTTCATGTGGGTTTAGTTGAATGAGCATTGGAGCGCTCCAACAATAGAGTCCATTCTACTGGCAGCGTCAAGGCAGTGTGTCCGTGTGTGTTAGTCGCGGCAGTGGCCAGACACACCTTGAGGCAAAATGTTATCTCTTACTTACTGTAGTTTCAGCCTTGCAAATCTAGGATTTGTGACTTGTTTTTGTACATGACAAGTTCATTTGTTCTGTTCATGAATCAAACTGTTTCCAAAGTATTTATATGGTTCGACTCCATTGCCATTAATATTTCTAAGAAAGGAGATATTTTAGGCTTTGACTTATTGGAGTGACTTCTTCATTTTGTAACTCATGGATGTCAGGACAACTGGGCATATTAATATCTTGAAAGGAAGCCATTATTAGGATAACACCTTGTTGATCCCCATACCCATTACTCGACCTCCTAACCCACTGCATCTAACCCAGCCTCTGCTCGCTTGAATCCCCCCCTCCACCCTTCCTCACTTTCCCTCCTTGCCTGGCAGACCTCCAACATCTGAAACTCTAGACAGCGCTGGTTCTGCCCTTTCTACAAAATTTAGGAAGCCATTAGCAACATCAAATCATTACTTCAGGAAAAGGGAGAGAACGGTCCATGAGGGGGGGTGGAGCGGAGCGACGACGAAAGAGAGGAGAAGAACAAGTGAAAGAACAAGACACACACAGAAAAAGAGGGAGATATCAGATTTCTCCTGTGCTCAGTCACTCCATTACAGTAATGTGCAGGGACCCATTTTACTAATACATAATGGAATGCTACCTATAATAAACAGTGGACAAAATCACTGGCCGGGAGGGTTGCTGCTGCTGCACACAGGTAATGCTCTGAATATTATATATATGTGTGTGTGTGTGTGTGTGTGTGTGTGTGTGTGTGTGTGTGTGTGTGTATTCCTCTGTTTTTTTTATTTGAGTTTTTTAAAGTATGCTTTACACATTTTTTGCAATTCACAGGACATTTCAGGCAAAGTTACTGGTTGCCTTTTTTCATTACATGTTTTTTTGAGAGAAATCAAATCAATTTCCTCAGGTTTCAAAGGTTGAAATGCTTGTGAAAGGAGTCTGGTCACAGCACAGGAAAACTGATGTCGACCCAGGTTTTAAAGGGTTAACTTTAGTCAGCACTATAGCTGAACTGAAAAGATGAAAAAATGCAAAGCAAACAAAGTCAAACTGGCAAATTTACAATAAAAGCAACTGATTTCTATTTTTATGTCCTCCAATACATCTCAATAGACTCTCACTCTCTCTCCGTCGTTACTGCACTGTCACCCCAACACTAATCCAGTTCAAATGTAAACAGGCTTAGGTCTTCATTCCTCACTTAAACCGTATCAAATGTATCAAAGCAGAGGCTCAGTGGTGTCCTCGGCTATAGCGGGGTCAGAGCGGGGCCACACGGGGCCACAAACTCTACTCAATTAGCCCAAGAGCCAGTTAGTCTGTCTGACCAACACCGTGTGCATTTCTGCCCCATGTGTGTGGCAGAGGGAAACGGTATGTGCACATCCGCAACTCTGTCTGTGTACGTAGTGCAGTACAAATCCTATGTAAGTGTGTGACTGAATGTAAATGGTGCTGTGTACTGGGTTAATAGGTCAGTTCACGGTTGTAAGGGGCATGAGCATGTGTATATAATCGAGTGTGTGTGTATGTGTCTAGCAGAGACATAAAGTCTCAAAGCTCAACCAAAACGGAAAATATGTAAAAGGTTGACTGCAGGCTGAGGACAATAATGCAGTCTGTGTCTGCAGCAACATTATTTCTGAGTCAGAAGCTGTGGAGGATTCTTTGATAGCCTTGAAAGCACATCGCCTCTTTTTCTAGAATACTAGAGTGTCTTTCTTTTAAATTCCTTTTAAATATAACACAGAACACAATCCCCTCTTAGATAACATACACATGAACTTTGCCTTTAAGTCACTATCTAAAGCATGCATCTTTAACCTCTTTAACAGCCAATTACCAAACACAACCGATTGAGCACAAAGTCATAATTTGTACCAGGAAATTTATTTAAGATGCTTACAGTTGACCTATTGTGCTGAATTTCAGGTTTCTATTAAAACATGTATAGTAAAAAAAAGACTTTATTTCCCTCATACTGTCTGTGCTGAGTAACTTGTATTCACTCTCTTTCTAAAATGCACCTTTTAGCACCTGCTTCTTTAAAGGCCCTGACACACCAAGTTGACGGTCAGCCGTCGGTCAAAGTGGGGCCATTGGCAAGCGTCCGTCGCCCTCACCCCTTCAGTGTGTCCCACACCATTGGCTCTTACTGACCCTCATCAACGTCTTTTCTGTCGTTGAGCCTGTCAGTGAATGAAATCTGTTTGATTAGCCGTTCAGCTCAGCGCAGGAGAAACATAAACAAATGGCTAAAATCAAGGAGGAGTGAGGTCAAAACAAACTCTTTAGCCATTGAGCTCTGGGCAGAAACGCTTCCTTTTCTGTAGGTATCTCCGCACCTTCATTGCAGCAAGGGAAAGACTGTACTGAAAATTGCACCTCCTATTGCAGTAAAAGCTTCTAAACACAGCTGGACATGTTCCAACAGACATATGATCCAAAATCTGGGAAGTTAACATCAACAACGACACGGCTTCAATGGAGAATAGCAGCACTTTATACCTTTAAAAAAAATCCAAGATTAGAGAGAAATGAACATCAGCAACCAAGATAAGATGTTTCCGTGACATAAGCATGTAGTTCCATGTAAACCAGCAGTGTACTTGCTGTGGGGAATGACTGTAAAGGAGAATAGCTGCACTTTCTCCAATGAAAAATCAACAGAAAAAGCTTCTTAACACACCCAGACATGTTGTAGCTGGAATATGAGCCAGAATTGGAGAGAAATCAGCAACCAAGTTGACATTTGTCCCTGAATTTGGGATGTAGCTTCATGTGGCAGCATAAGCTACATGATGTAAACACTCGCAGTAGCGTGCCTGGAGCAGATGACAATATATAAAACTCTGGCTCATTATGCTGCCATGCTGTAGCTAGAGTAAAAAAAAAACCAAAACACTGAAAACAGGTTATTCAGAATGGTGGGAAGCCTGAGTTTTTTGGTATAACTTCTACTTACATTCAGGTCATTGTTTGGAACTTGGTCATATTTAATATTAATGTAATTTATAGTAATACTATATTTAAGACACAAAATACTTAGAAAGAACCTTAATAGGTCCCCTTTAACAAAAATGCTAAATTTGTCCATTGTATTGATTAAAATCTACCATTAGAGTCTCATTTTAAAAGATAATTTGCCTGTTTCTTTCTGTCCCTGTGGGGACTCCTCACATGGAATGGTTGCTTCAAGATAAAATCCTTGCATCTAACCTTTGACCCTTCCTTTAACATGTTGCTGTATCCATGGTTGATTCATATGTGAGAATGCTACTATTATTTAACTATCTTGTTCTATCATGGAACAGGAGGTGAAGAGGAAGGCTCCCAGGGGACTTTAATCACAATCAGTTTTCTTGTCAAGCTCCAATCTCATCAGCAACAATTATCCGATTGCTCATATTCACAAGCTTGAACCACAATCAAACTAATTAGCAAAAGCTGAATCACAGTTCAGAGCCAAAAATGGAAATCCAGACTCAAACACTGAATACGAGCTATAATATATAATAATGATAATGATTCGTTTTTATTGAATTGTCACCAGAGTTATTTTCCCCCCTTTATCATTACGGTCAACATATTTTGTGGGGTCCCTTAGGGGCTTTCTAGAAAAAGGGACCCTCCTCCATTCTCAATCCCAAGCCCATCATTCTTCCTTAGGCACTCAACTGTCAATCTGACCCTGATCTGGGAACCAGGTCTTATCTGATCCCCCAGGGCTCCCTAGGGGGGTGGAGGGGTAGAGATGGGGCATCCCAGCCAAGCCAAGCCAAGCCATGTCTACATACCTCCCCATAAACCGCAAAACTTTCATCAAGAGAGGTGCAACCTGTGAGAATCATCTATGTTTAAATAGCTGGTATAGAGTGAAGACGTCAAACAAAAATTGGGCAACGGCATCATAGCATGTGATAAAGTCCATAAAATGGGTTTAACTGGTGTTGTAAATCTATTAGCTATCAGCCAGTTGTGTCTATTAACCAGAAATTACAATTTAGGCTTTAAAGCTGTTTATAGCATGAAAGCAACAGAACAATCAAGCAAAATGTACCTTAATGTACCTTACCTTATTAGTACAAGCAATCATTAGGCAGAGAAATGGCCCGCCAGTGTTTTACTGTATTTTTTAATGTTATAAGAGTATTTTTACTGTGTGTGTTTGACTGAAAGTAAATGGTTTTATTTCATAAGATGATCAGTCCTAACATATGTATGTTTCTAAAGTGTCAATTTACAAAGTGTATTCCAATAACAGCTATCAGATAAATGCAGATAAGTAAAAAGTGCTATATTTCCCTCTGAAATGTTGTGGAATACAAGTATAAAGTAGCATTAAATGGAAATACTCAAGTACCTCAAAGTTGTACATCTGTGCAGTACTTAAATGCACTCAGCTGCTGTCTTTCATTGATAACCTGACTTGTTGGACCATGTTGACAAATTAATGATACATGTATAATATAAGTATATCAGACTTTGCCAAGTACTGATGTCTTTTTATCTGTCACTGTTTAAATTCTCATGTCTACAAAAAGCTACTCTGCACTGGCATTTATATGCTTCTTGGTATGTTCAAAATAAATAACAATTAATTAATATAATAACAATAATAGTTTCCTTTAAAGAGGCTTTTTTTCTCTTGTTGACATCAAAATAAAAAGTGAAAGTACTTAATGATATTTTCAAACAGGAACCAATACATCAATGAACCAGTGACTTCATTTTTGTCAAATTATTGAAACATGGTTGCCTAGATTCAGCAGGGGAGTTAGTTTATAATATTTTAGCCACTTTAGCCAACAGCTATGTTAGATTTTGTGAAAACAATCCCATCACAAGGTTCATTCAGTAGCTGTTCTGGAATTTTATTACAACACATGATCATCTTCAGCTCGAGTTTGCCCAGTTGGCATAAAATTATTTTTTTCTTTCTTTTTCGAAGCACATTAAGGGCTATTTTATTCATTTTAGATGCACGTAGGTTACACTTGTTTGTATTTTAATCAAGCAATCTCTGAAATGATGTGACAGATTGTAGACATTTGTATGATCTGTTGGCACACAGTAGTGCATGACTAGGTCTTTGCAGTTTTCTCCGCACTGTTGGCCCTCATTGGCCCTTGTCTGCTTTTTTCCAGCCAATTCAGCATGTCAGTCTACATTGGAGATGGCAGAGCTTGTTGGTGGATAAAATCACTCTGATTGGCAGTTCAGCTTAGCGTACAAAAGAGAAACAGAAGTGAGGAAAGGAAACAAACAGTTGAAGTCAGAGGGCGCGAGGTAAAAACAAACTTGTTATATTAGTAAAGATTGTTTATCTTTAGCCATTGAGTTTTCTAGCAGAAACATTTCCTGCTGGTCTGCATTGTTGCTCACTGGCGCATCGTACATATGCTTTGTTTTTTGTTTTTTGAAAACAGTGTATTGTGTTGATGTGTTGACTGGCTAACTAGCGTCATGGTGGTTTTACAGTCTCTCTTTCTGAATAACAGACAACTGGTACCATTCAGGTACAGAACATGCATGCTGGCTGGCAGTCCGTTTTAGTTTTTGCAGTGTATTCATGCTCAACTTTTTGTCTGATACAAAGGCGACGTGAGGTGATGCAACAGTCGGCTTTTTTTGTCACTAATGTCGGTTGGGTGTGTCTGGGCCTTGGGACATACACCATGAATTTGCAAAGTCCCCAGTTTGATTAGGACTGTGGACCTAGGTTGCATGTCATCCTCCTTGTTCTCTTTCCCCATGTCTCCTGCCTATCTCTTCTGTAATCTGTCAAATGAGGGCAGAAACAGCCAAAAAACATCATCTTAAAAAAGCTGTACTCTTGTGTAATTCTTAGTGACCTCTGAGGTGACTCAAAAATGGAAACTTCCCTATTTTTATAAAAGCAGTTTTCGTACATGATATTGATGTTATCAGTAATATCAGTATTTAGTATTTAGGTGAATGCTTTGTCAGTGTTTTTGTCCATCTCTCAGTGTGTATGTCATTGTATGGGTGTGTTGACTTCCCTTTATCGACAGATTCCATCATGCAGAAATAAGCTCTGTCAGGTCTTGTAGCTAATCGTCCCGAGGCTCGTCCATCAGGCAAAAATTCAATTGGAGCCTTTTAATTAATAATGCCGTTTATCGGAGGGGGACACTGGGAGCTCGTCTTTGTAATTGGGACGCCTGATTAGGCTCCGGAGGAAGCTTTTAAGCCAGCAAGGTTATCAGTTCTCCTCCCTCTGCCTGTCATCATCTCCTCAATGTGGGCTCCCGTTTTCCTTCTTGTCTGATCACTTTTATTTTATTATCTTCCCCTGCTGGTTCCTCTGTCCTTTCCTATTTCAGTCTACTCTCTTCTTCCTTCAACAGGTGTCTGGCATGAAATTCCTTCAGTGAGCTCCACAGTGTGTTATACATCTCAATACTTTTTGTTCAGGGTTTTAGCAGCTCCCAGCAGCCTCAGCCCGAGTCAGGCTTAATGCTGTAGAAAGTGACGCTCAGCACTCAGAGAGCTGGACAGCTCCTGTCCAGCCTGATGTCAATGGAGACATATTGATCCCACCAGGCTGTGGTTAGAGGGCCCTAATGCATTTACACCCTGCTATACTCCCTCTACACATTCTGTTTGTCCCTCTTAATTACGGCTCCGCCATAACGGATCCATACAACTCCCCTGATACTCAATGACTTTCTCTTGGCTCTATTCTCCCCATTTCCCCCCTTTTTCCCCATTTTTTCTCCCCACTCCCACCCTCAGCCAGTCTGTCCTCTGGGATCCCTGGGGTATTATCTCTAACGGCAGCGTTTGTAAGGACAGTCTGGTGTTGGCATGGTTGGTGTATTTTGGTCTGCAACGATGTATTCATTCAAATTGACCAATAGCACATGGCAACAACGACGAGGAAGAGTCCACAACTGTCAACTGAGGCTCCATGTTGTTGTGGACTGAGCTGCTTTGACTTGGTAATAAATAACATTAATATAATTCATATCATAGGATATGATTGTGAGCACATCGTACACGCTGTTTTGATTTCTAAACTGGTAAATGAGCATGATGTAACTGTTAGATAAGCGAGTTTAATAATCTGTAACATGAATTCAATTGTGTGAATTTAATCATACACACATCCAGGAACCCTAATGTAACAGAAACGGGAAGATTGATTTAGGTATCAAAAGAAAAGGAAAGGAGTGTTTAATTTTATGGCTGTGAATTACTGCGTCTGATAGATCAAACATTTTTGTTTGTACAGGACCAAAATGTGTCTCCCTCCCTCCATCTCTGTCTTCCTCTCACTCGGTATGCTGTGATCTCTGAGGAACATCCCACCCTGTCTCTGTCTCAGACTCTTAACCCTACCTTTACCTCCTCCATGTTTTGTTTTCAAAACTAAACATTTCAGCACTGCCCTGACCTTTCAAAATCTCCATTATTCGCCAATCAGGGTAGCACCATTTACTGTGTAGCAAACTCAGCAAACATCAGGAGGTAGAATAAAGCCTGAAAGTTTAAATGAGTTCTTATGAAACCAATAGCACACACAGAGAATGACTAACAGCAATAACAAATGAATCACTGTGGATAAAAACAAACTAAATTTCTTTCCATGTAATAAAACACTTTAATGTCCCATGCGACTAATATTTAACAGGGAGATAATGGTGTGAGGGGTTGTGCCGGGGGGATCTGTGATCTTTGTCTGTCTGTTTAGAAAAGATGTGTAAATCATCAGAGAATAGTCTTAAAATGTGACACAAGAGAGAGCCAGATAAGGGAGGTACTGAGGGGAGGGAGAGCCGGGACGACCAGGAGAGAGCTTACATACCGGTCTGTTTATGACAGTGATCATTCAAACACTTAACACGACGTTTTACAATGGCTTTATTCCTGTGTAGCACCCTTTTCATATTGTATGTGAAAAGTATGATCCCGATGATACTAAATAGTAAAGTCCATGCAATGACTAAAAGTCCTTGGAAGTATTTTGCATATGTGAATTTGACCAAAGTGCAAATTAAAACAAGATCACTGTTAAAATGTGACTGCTGTTGAGTAAAGCCCAGTGGGGATTACACAGGTTTTTGTTGCAACAAATGTTTTTTGTAAAATGTTATCTAAAGCTAAAAGACAAAACCTTATTTGAAATGACCATACATTTGTACTGTTTTGTCAGTGAGGAAGAACAGTGTGAAGTGCAGTAATTCAACTATAGCAATACTCTGTGCAATTAATCAAATGTGCAATATTCTGCCAACTCTTGAAGGCATATTTAACATGTATTGTATTTATTCTTAATGTTACTTAAGTGTATATCTGTTGTATATTGTAGCATCATACACATTTTACATTTCTAACTTACATGCTAATTCTATAGATTGTATTGTAGTGTTGACATTTTATACTTTTGCACACTTTACACACTCAGCACATTACACATATTGATAATTTTAAATATTTTGAAATACAAGCCTTAACATTGTTTTTATTATTGCTGTATTTCCATTTTATATTTTTGCATTCTCTGTGCACTAATTTCTACTTTCTATAATTCTATATGCTTGGCATCAGAGCGACAGCATCAAACCACAATTTCATTCTGGGAAATCAAAAGAGTATTTCTGATTCTGATATCTTAGGTGGAGCAGGTGCTAATTTCTGTGGTGTTGTTGTACTGCTCTTTCCAGAAATCACTTGAAGTAAGTCTTTCTAAAAGGGGTGAGGGAAAAAATGTTTTATTGACAGACGAATGCCAAGCACTGATTTCTTTTTGTATAATACAAAATGTTCATGTGGCAGACACAAATTAAATTTCTAGTAGCCTATATAATGACAAAATTGGCTATAACTCCACTAAATGCACTTTGCTGCACTAAAAATGACCAAAGTGATATGACCAGACTGAAGACTTTATTTTATTATGTACGTACGTTACGATTCTGACAAAAACTTTTCCTTAATTTGCAGTTGAAAAAAGCAAATTGCAATATATCTCAATATATGATATTACAACACTATCGTTACCAAAGCATTGTTACAGCTCCAAAGGTAGTGGAGCTATAATAGTTCATGTATTAATACTGAATTGTCACAGTACGAGGGTCCCTGGTTTAGTGCACGCACCCACAAGCAGAATACACTGCATGTACACTGACTGATGCACATACTTCAGTTCATACAATTTGAGCCTATGTCCTCAGCAACATGTGCTGAGGTCAGCACAGCAAGCAGATTGGTGTGCGAGTCAGTTACGCTATGGCAGGCCCGAATTAAATGCCTGAACTAAGAGACCTACCCTGGAGAGATTCGCAGTCAGTTACGGCTGCAAAGGAGAGAGAGAGAGAGAGAGTTGTGTATAAGATCATGATGGTTTGTCCACCGTTGTAGGTTATGTGAATGGAAACGCAGCCAACATGCTTACGCATATTTGACGGCATCAGTCAGATCACAGAGATGATAAACATTAGAGTTCTTTGAAAGTTTAAATATAGCCAAACTAGAACTAACTAAAACACTCCTCCTTATGGACAAGTTTCATTTTTTTTATTATTGAATGTATTTTGGTATTGTCAGTTTTATAATATAACAGTTGCATTTTAGTTTTACAGCCTTTTTTAACCTGTGGCCTTTAAGGAAAATGTTTGTTCAGTGTTTGTACACTACACAAGTGAAATTGGCCTTAATTTTTGGAATGAAAATAGTTCATCGCAGTTTTTTCTTCATCTGGTTCTTGATATCATTAAGGAGAGAGATACTGTTACTGTCAAACTCTTAACATACTACAACTAAGGATGATATTTTTTCTGACTTTAACTTGGTCAACTATTTAGTCATGAAAATGGGAAATATAAGAAATGAAATCAAGTTTAAGGAGATCTAAAATTATCCTGTTTTAGTCAGTATTTATGCTGCACAGTCACATACAAGGCCTGGGCGTTATGGAGAAAATCAAATACAGCCTTTTTTTACAATATCGATATTGCAATTTTTATACAGGGGCTGACTATTTGGTGCTCTCACAAAATATTTGCACTAAGTGGGAATAGCAAATAATAGAACAGCTAGAGCAATGTGGTTAGTTCAGAAAATTAAATCACTTGACTCTAATGCAGCTTTACAACCAGGAAAAGACAATATAGTCTCATACCACGATATCAACGTAATGCGAGTATACTGCCCAGTCCTATGTCTCTGTCAAATTTACATTAAAAAGGATAAAAAGGCAAGACAAGAGAAAAGAAAGAAAAAGAAAGTGAGACAATAAACAATATGACTGGAGGCCAGACAAACATCCTAGAAGATACCAAGTTTTTCAGTAAACTCTGGGGTGATGTATGAGTTGGCAGCAACTCCTGGTACAATACTATCTGACTTTCTTTTATGGAAATGAGTAACCATTACAGCCTACTTCAGCCCACTGGTCCCCTCATATCCCACTGCTCTGTTTTGGTGTGGGAGTTCTGTCCCGCAGCCCATCCGATGGCTGGTTCCTAATCCAGTTAGGGCTGAGGGGGCCTGGCGTTTCCCGTCTTGGCTGCGCAGGCTGTGCTAAATGAGGTTTTTACTTGCCCCGGGGAGCCCAACTTTAATGGACCCTGGTAAATTAATACACGAAGAAGAGAGGCAGGCCAGTGCAGGAAAGGCTGCTCGGAGCAGAGGAGACGGAAGGACAGTGACACTAATTAACAGGTAAAGTGATCAGTCAATCCACTGATCAATCCAATGTGAATCTCTCAGATAATCAATGACATAGCTGCATCATAAAGGAAGCAAAACAAATGTCTACCGGCAGCTATGGTTATTAAGTAAGTTAAATAAGGCTGCGGTAATGCTTTAAAGCTCTTAGTGACGCAACATGGAGGCGGCAGAGGTCTACACACTGCTCAGCGCACTTCCTCTCTCCCACTATTGGAGAGACACTATTGTGTATATGAATGTATTTATAAGCTGCGGCCACTGTAGCGGCTGCTCGGAGCCCTTTGGTACAGTTAGTAAATAGCTCCATCTGTATCCCAGCACTCTTTCTCCCTCACACATACTCACAAACAAATAGGCCTCCACTCCACCCTTTCCCACTGGGTCCATGGGATGGGCAGTGAACTCAGGGGAAATGAGGTAACACACACACACACATAAAAAAACAGTGGCAGTGTAGCGCCATTCAGGCCTCTGTTCTGCTCTGTCCATCAAAGCTGTCAATCTCGGGGCATTTCTCATTGCACCCCCCCCCCTCTCTCCAGACCCCGACCCACCTTTTAAGGCCCAGAATATTTGGTCCTGCCGGTTGCTATGGGAACCATCCAGATGTTGGCCTCTGATTAGCCAGCGACGGTCAAATGAAATCAGAAGAGTTGTGATAAGATCACAGGGCGACAGAGACTGGGAGAGAGGTGGCCGCAAGCAGGGGAGAGGGGTGGGGGGGGGGGGGGGGCGAAGGAAGTCATAGAAAAGGGGGGAGGTGGGCATTAGTGACACACACATTCACACACTTTTATGCAATTCACTGGGGAGTGCTATTTTTCCACCCAAACACTTCCATTTTCAGTCTGTGTAATCTCTTGTCTTTCTGCTCTGCAGCATGTAAAAATGGCACCAATTTTCACTCACTCAAAAACCAAACAATCACGCTCTCTGTTTGTTTTCTGAATAAGAATGTGTCATGAACATTTGTGCTGAGTGACAACAGAGCACCTCTGACTCTTCCGTTTTCTCCTGTCAGAGCAGAGACAAGCGGATGTAGTGGAGGAGACCATATAAGAAGCATTTCACTGCTGGAAAGATGGCCTTTTCTGAAAACTAGGCTTTTTTGCAGTAGAGTGATGCAAATATTTTTGAAATTGGTGCCACATAACCAGAAAAAAAGGAGGCAGAAAACCTACAACTACCAGAATGCACTGCTCTGTCCCAGACCAATAAAAGCTCCCACTGGTGGGTGACATAATGCAAACTCATACCTTTGCAAAAATGATGATCAGCCGGCAAGAAACGACCTCTTATTGCAGTTAAACTGTAAGCTAGAACATGTTTCTGAAAACATTTAAGGTGAGAAACACATCGGCAACGCAGTAAAGCCTCCTGCAGACTGTGAGATATTTGCAATCTTATAAATTAAGTGCAAGCTACACTTGGGTACGACATCAAGTTTGATGTTCGCAGACTGTATGATGACATCACCTAGTGAAACGCAAACTATGACATATGTCCATCAATGTCAATACGCAGGAGCCAAACGTCGTTGGCGTGCGTCATCCATCTATGCCACTGTAGTGGTAGGAGCAAAATGTAAACAAACAAATCGAGCCCTCGCTATAGTGGCTCATATGTGTTGGTAAAAATCTGAAGAAGAGGAGGAGGAGAATGTGGATACGGTTGCAGCTATGGAAAAGTTGGCACGGAAGTTTTGCACGGAGAGCTCGGCATAAGTATTAGCATCTGTTAGCATTTAGTATGCAATAACAGAGTCGTGCTGATCAGTGCGTCATTTCATGCCACATGTCTATTGGTTAGTAGATGTAGGTCGTAACGGCAGTCAAACAGTAAGATGCTGATCCCAAATTTCTGAAACTGTCAGAATTTTATCCCAGGCTGTCTTTGATTGCAAGACCGTGACAACGTCCATCCTTGAACCTCTCACAGTGCAGTGTAGGACCACTGTTTGAGAGCCACAACCAAAGATATCGCCATGTTTCTGTCACGAATGTCATCTTTTGTCTCAGACAGCCCAAAATTGCACAGTGTATACCGGGCTTAAAAGAGTCTTGGTTTATATTTGATCAGCGCTACTCTGTTTTACCATTTGATCTCAGTTTTTTCTGTCTCCGTTTTTCACTGTGTAGGAAGGAGTAAGCCCCAACTTCTGTTCACAAACTCTTACTCGTACCAGGGTTGAAACACATTTTCATGGACAAAATTTCAAAACTTTTACATGACTTTTCAAGGAGAACACGTCAGATTCAAACTCTATTCAAACATAATTTCAGCTAGCTGGCATACCTGAAGGGAGAGATGGAACATGGGGAGAAAATAAGGAAACAAACATAATGGTAAACAAAATGCTACCATCCATCAAGATAAATTAGAGCTAAGTTAAAACAACAGCTACAGACAAACTCAATTGCCGTTATTTTACTTTACTGGTTAGGCATTTGGCTATCAATTAAAGATTACTGTAACAATTTCACTACATACTACAAAATTCCATTAATTTTCCCAAAATATCGATGATATTTACTAATCCCATGACTTTTCCAGGCTTGGAAAAAGTGTTTGTGAAATTCTGTGACTTTTTCAGGTTTGCCATGACCGTGGGAACCCTGTATTACAGCTAAACGTGGCACTTAAATGTGTTTCCAAAAACATTTTTTATGACAAACAGGCAATGCCTGAACATAATCTTTACATTCAACTTAGATTCAATCAGCAATGCCTAGTTTTATTGTTTGATCAGATTTCAGTCCAAGTTTGAGAGAGAGAGAGAGAGAGAGAGAGAGAGAGAGGGGTGGGTGTGTCTCTTGATTTGTGTCTGCGGTGGCGGCATGGGTGGCTGGCAATACAAAAATGCAGAAGCACAGCCTGTAGTTCGAGCAACAGCCCTGAGAGCCAGCAAAACTCCAACGGTAAAACACACATCAAATTGTCTCATCCGGCCTCATCCATTCATTTGCACATTGTTATGATACAAAGCTGGTTAAAAATCAGCGAAGTATCTCTTTAAGTGACCTATATGACTTTCAATCTGCAGTAAACGCCGTGCCTTCTCTCCAGCTTGGCTGATTGCACAGTGATACGAGGGGCTACAAGCTGCACAATCAAATGGCTTTTATACAAACTCCAAGCAGCACTTCTCTTCTCCCCTACCTGTCCCGCAAGTACCTAATCGCATCCAAAGTCCCATTTCCTGTCAATGAAATTACATTAAACATCTCCCTCTAGGTCCTTGTCCAAAGTGACCCCAAACTCGCTGAGACTGATAAGGGTGCTAACTAGGTAAAGGCTGAAGCACTTCCATGTGCTCGGCCAGTGAAAAGAGCTACAGTGGAGGGAACGCGGGGGAGCTCGGCCCTGCCCCTGCCTCGCTCCATTTTCCAATAAACTCGGGCAATCAGATCAGCGCTGCTTTAAATGGACGACTTGATGGCAGCAGGCTGCATTAGCCGCTGGTGTTCTCCCAATCCGATTAGACAGAGACAGTGACAGTTTCCAGCCAAAAGAGACAGGTAATACACACACATACAGCAAAAGACTCGATGCCTCTATTTAAGTGATGCACACTGATATAACTTTAGTTTGCATCAAAGAGCACGGATGGGACACAGTGACACATACATGCAGGACCTCTTGTGGCCGTTTGTGGTGCCAATTGGATGGTCTGAGGCAGATGTCACTATTGTCGAGCAGTCAGCCACTTGACGTTTTCAAGTTGTTGGGCAGTCATTTGGACGTATTAGCAGCTCCTTCAGGGCAGAGGTCATGTCCCAAGGCTACGTTATGTGTGTGTGTGCTTGTTTAAATGTGTGCATGCTTGTTTGTGTGTGTGCGTGATTTATGCACGTTAAAAACGACTCTCTCTAATGGCTCCCCTGCTTTGAGGCCCAGGCTTTTATGGCCATACAATTACCCCAGATTGTTTTTATGCACACTATGGGGTACTTTTCCGCCGTGCACGTGCCTGACATGAGAACCTTGCAACAAGCTGCTAAGTGCAACAGGCAGCGTCATAAAAATGGTTGCAATACCTCAGATAGCTAAAATCCAGCCGCTTCTCTTCGGGACTTAGAGCGGAGAGAATGGTCCCTCAGTGTGCTTATCAGGTAAAATAAACCTCAATGATGCAAAGTAATGGCTGGGTCATATGAGAATGCATGTGTGAGGTGGAGACTGGAAACTCTGTTCCTTATCACAGGGCTAGACAGAGAGGAGTGAGACTGTACTTAACAGATTTAGACGGTCAGTGAAGCCCAGCACCTGGACAGAGAGAAAGAGGGGAGGAGAGTCGTATCTCAGGTTACAGCGCAGCCGTCCCGGCCTGAATCTCAGAGATACAGAGGAAACCTGTATAGGTCAAAAAGAGTGGTAAAACTTTTAGCAAGAAAGCAGACCGAACAGCTGTATTTATGATTTAGAGAATTTATGTGCTGCTTTTAGCAATCTACAATTTCAGCAGTTCCACAGTTTTGTCAAATGAACTCCTCCCACCGCTTTTTTGAAAGTGCCACACAGCGGAAAAAAAGATGTAGATGGAAAGATTTAAATGAGTTTACTCATGCATAACTCTGATAAAAGCAGACCACCGGCTGTTTTTTAGTGTTTTATGTTGGCAACACATTTGTGCGGCACTGCGCTACCTGACGTCTTCTGATCCCGTGGCTGATGATGGACTGCGGATCATCCAGTTAATTTAGGCCAGATAAAAAGCCTCTCATCTCCGCCGAGGTAGATTACTGTAATAGCAGCCTTTCTCATCTTTTGATCTTTTTTACTGCTGCGTCGGTTCATTTGCATGTGTCAGAGATACAGCTTTATTTAGGGCGCTTATTAATGGGAACAGGAGGGATTCTAGATACTAAAACCTGAGGCAGATTAGCGCTGACCCCCCTGGATCTCACATGCTGTTTTTTCACATACATTTATGAGCATATTATCTGTGTGTGCAGGTGCACTCTCACATCCTATAATACTGTAAATACATGCACACACATACACACACACACACACACACGAGTATGTGTAATCTAATAACGCACACAAACAGCATATAGAAGAGCACGCAAACTCCCAAACTGATGCACAAACACAAACAAACTGCAAATTTAGAGACACACACAAACACAAATATTCCTTCATGCCTGCCCCTCACTGACAGCATGTTGGACTTTTAAGCATTCTCTCAGGCCTCGCTCTGTCATCTTCCTGTCTCTCCCCGGCTGCTTCGCTCCAGCAGATATGGTCGATGTGGACGTGTACTTTGTCCAGATCATCCGTGAGATGAGATGAGAGGAAGTGGGAGGTATTGTTCTTCCTGTGGCGCTAAGCCCCTGGGCGATTACCCTGTCAGGAGGGAGAACTCAGCGCCGGCGCCGACTGCCACAAACCAGCGCTAAATCCCAACTGATCGCAAAAGAGGCCGATTTTACACTTTAGATTCCTCCCATCTCTTAATGCGGCCGATGAGGCAGAGGATCTTCGCCTCTCCCTCATCTTATCCGCTGCTGCTATCCTCCTCAGCCGGTGGCGTCAACCCCTAAGCTTGCGCTGCGGGGATAAGACTCAACGCCTTGTCAGGCCAGATCAATGTGATTTTACAATGCAGTCCGAGAGAGGGGCCCATATAGCCAAGTGTGGCAAAACAACGGCACATAGCTTCCGCATGCTCAAGCATTGCTACAAAGTGACTCTGACCACCTCCGTGTATCTCGCTTGCTCAAATAAGATACCATAATCTAACGACAATGTTGTACACAAAACCTGCCAACTGCATCTCCTAAATCTGACTACCTCACACATACCTGCACTATCTCCCTCCTCTTTCCCCTCACTATCTTCTAGTTTATCACAGAGGTTGATCTCTCTGAATGCCTCATTGAACTCTTCCATCGGTTTATCTTATCTGTTTTCTCAGAAACACTCCTCGGGACAGTTCTTCAAATTCCTCCTCAAGTCGTCAAAGCATTTCATTTTTTTCCCCTACAGAGATCACCCGAGGATACTTCCCCTGAAGATGACAGTATCATGTGTGTGTGTTTGACAGAGGATGTTTATGTTAGAGGCGGAATTAATAATGGTACGGCAATTATGATATGGTATAATGCAGTCAGTAATGCAGTTAATAACATTATTATTTGGGCTTTTTTTATTGCATTTCTTTCTGTGAAAGAAAAATGTTTAAGTGGAAAGGAGGCTCAGGGGCAGATTGACTGAAGGTGAAATGAGAAATAACAGAAATATTGTTCCCCATCAGAGCATCCAGCTGCATGATGACATCCTCCTCTCCGCCAAGTCCTCCGACTGATTTCCTGTTTGGGTTTGATTATCATATAGGGCCGCGCTAGTATATCATCCCCTCCCTCTCTTCTCCTCTCCTCTCCTTTAGTTTTACGAGTGACAGTTGGGAATAAAGTAGAGCGTAAATCTCTGGCAGTAATAAAGCTGCTCAGGCCAATGTTCCTTCCTAATGCTGGTTCGTCTCTCCCTCATCACAAATTTGTACTTTTTACAAGACAAGCCCCGACTGCCTTTCATTGCTCCCACTAAGTCATCCTCAAGTGTCAGCTCTCAATCCAGGTTTAAGAGTTTTGGGAGATCCATGGTCTAGCACGAATACATCCTAGAGAGTAGCAACACACATCATAAATGCACTTATAAATGCAGAGTACACTCACATGCCAGGCCCTGCACACAAACACACTTCTAACAACTTTTAGACACACAAACACACACACACACACCGTTCCCTCTGCCTGACCACATTCCTGTAAAGGGCGATCATGAATCTTGGCCAGGAATCTGTGTCCTCTGCTGGTGAGGCGGCCTGTGGCAGCACTCCTCCAATCCCCATTAAAAGTTATCCTTGGGTGGGCAGGAGAGCCCCGCACCTCCCTGACCTCCATCCATCAGCCAGGAGGGAGTGCTCGCCTCTGCTCACTAGATCCTAAATCCTCCTGCTAGCACACACGCACGCGCGCGCGCGCACACGCACGCACGCACGCACACACCCTCCAGCAGCATCTAGCCTGTCCGAGGCCCACAGGTGTCAAAACATGCACTAACAGCTCTAAACACTCAGACCACAACCACGTAATCAGTCAACTTTCAGATAATTCTGTCAAGTGGTCGACTATTAAACTCCTGACTTATCACTTACAAATCCCCTTTCGACTCCTCCTTTATTGCAACAAGAAGAGCAGAATGCCATTGATTCAGAAAAATTTGAGAATGATGAAAAGAGCAGCATGTGACTTATCTCATAAAGCAAGTGCCACACACACACACAGACACACACACACACAGACACACACAGACAGACACACACACACACACACACACACACACACACACACACACACACAGACACACACACACGAAAAGGTCTGATTCTTGGCCTGAAACGCCCAGAGACGCATCTGCATTCAGAGGCAGTTTCTGTTGGTCAACAATAAGAGATGTGGGGGAGTGCCCACAGGTGCAATTGGTGCTTTACTGACTCACTCTCTCTTTTTTTTTTTTAGTTTTTTCTATTTTCTGTTTATGTTTTTTTATGTTGTTCAATATTTTCCTTTATTACTCATTTCATTTTCTCTTACTTTGTTTATGTTACGCACCAATACTCTACTATAAGCAAATGCATGTCTACTCAGCCATAAACCAGATCCTGATTCTGTGCTTTAGAAATGAGATCTGTTACAGCAAATTTTTAAAAAGTGTTATTAAAAAAAACAAATCTCAAAGTGATAGAGCAGGGAGGCTAACCCAGTGTTCACTCCAAACTCGAGTTTAATGGACTGTTAATCTGGTTTTATGGTTTTCATAATTCTACTGATCAGTATGTTCATTTTAAAATTTGGCTTAAGAAAAAGTGACATTTTTATATCTGTAAATTGTATTGGAGATGCGCATAGAGTGAGGTACTTTTACAACACAAATTTTGATACCACAGGTTACAAAATTCAAACAACCACTGTACAAGTAGGTTGTCTATGATGTAAAGCCAGAGCTGATTAATGTGCTCACACTGTGCGGTCTAATTGTCAATGCGTGACCTAATTTCTCACAATGTATGTGAAAAAAAGACAATATAATAGTCTGCTGGCCCCGATGGAGTGTTCTGGCTATTGACAGTTGTCAATAAAGGTTTGTTTTTAAGGTTTGGGGCTGTAGAAAGTAGAAGTTTGCTTGGTAGCATAGGTGCGGTTTACAATAATGCAGACAGATGTCACAGAAAAAAAGCCTAAGGTCATATTCGCTGATCTTGGGGATTCAATACGTGGCTCAGCTTAAACTGTGCGAAAGCCTCATATAGTATGAATGCTGCTGTCATGTCGCCAGAACAGTCCGCTGTACCCCATTTAAAATTTAAAACTTTAAATGGGAAAAAAAACCTTGTCAAATAAGGTCAGGTACAGCCTTTTGGCCTTTTTCCATCATTAAGATGAAAATCTCAATAAATTGCTCCTGATCTCCAGAGACAACGCTTGGCCACTCTAAGAAAACTGGTGACTTGCCTGATGCACAGACTCTAAAAGAAGCCCTCACATTTCCAAACCAACTGACAGACAGAGTGAATTACGCTTTTGACAGTAAGTATTTCACTCACTCACAATTTTTCTGACGAGCGACGACAGCATACAACATCCCACTCAAGCCCTACAAAATCAACTCCGAAACTGACAGGATTCTTTCAGTAAAAAACTGATCCCTGGAGTATAAGCTGAAAAATACAGAGTCCGATGGTCATTTGGCCAGTTAGAGCATGTTAGGTCAGACAAACACAGACCCTGAGCCTGCCACGATGTCAGAGGCCAAAGACTGAGAGCCTCAGTGGTGTGCAGGAAAACCCTCCCACTTGTAGTAAAAATGTTGTCTGTAAACAACAGATCAGCTCAGCAAAATGGGGTTTTAATAATAATTTGGAGACATGGATACCTAACACACTCATGCACGCACACGCATGCTCACACACTCTGATCGGTCAGGTTCTCACAGGGGTGGTACTGTGGGAAACATGCTGTCACTTCCTGTGCCCGCAGGCCTCAGCCAATCACCATCAGATAAGAGCCACAATTCTGCCAATCAGAACGAGGCCTCGGCTTCACATGGTGGGGCAGGGAACGCGATAAAGATATAGCTTGCCAGGGGAAAACGTCTTGATCTCAATTGTAACCCCTTCAACCCGACCCCACCCCGACCCCCCTTCCCACCAAAATAGTTGTTTGGAGACAAGGTTTCTTTTTGTCTTTCGCCCATAATTACGCTCCCTTTCATCTGCCCCCCTGTTCCCCTTGACCTCTACTCTGGGGTCACTGGCCAGGATATCCCACTCTCTTGGGCCAATAATGTGCCTTTTAGGGTGGATGAAGAGGGGCATTCATGCCAGGGCAGACAGGAGAGCAGTGCGGAGAGTAATCACTCCATCACACTCTGCCCCCGTCTGTCCCAGCTCCTGCCCAAACACCCAAACAGCTCGCCTCGCTCCTTACATCAAAGACCAGGACCCAGACTGCAGCCTCAGCCCTGCGCAGCACAGAGACCGACTGTGTCACCAGCCAGGGAAAATCACAGTGGCTCACCAATACCGTTGTGATCACTGTGGAAACTCCACTAAGAGTTTTCATGATCACATTTGATGAAACAGTGAAGAGGATGGCTAAGATTCAAGGAATCACTCGGGGAAGCACACTTCTCGCACGCACATGCTGAAATACAAACACTGTCATCAAACAGATCTTTACTAAATCGGGTCTGAACAACCGGGGACCTGCACAATGAGTCATTAAGGAAGTGTGTGAATCTTGGGGAATTTTCCATTAGTGAGACCTTGAGCCGTCACACAGACCTTTCTTACATTAGCATTGTTCCTGTGCAGCGATCACAGGTGGTGGTCCAGCTAATAAACTATTCCCCTGGACGCTGTCTGAGTAACACTAACTGTAGTTCGGTTATGTCAACATTATGAATGTATTTTAAAGTGCAGAATGCCAAAAGGAGTGTCACAACACATCTCCAGCCTGTCTGTGTGTATCTGTCTGGTTTTACTTTACTGTAAAATGTTGAAGGGCCTCTCTTGACCCTGCATGAGAAGAACAATAAGCAAAGTGTGGGGCAGTATCTTAAAACATTCCTCAAAAAGAGTTGAAGAATGACTGGAATCCTGCCAAAATCTTCCACTCTGTTGAAAGCCCCGCGCCTTCACTGATACATAGACCAACTGTAGTGAAATACTGCAAACTCAACTCTCAGGTCTTACAAGCACACTGCATGGAACAAACACTTGCTTTTCCTTATAACATAAGAACTAGAAAGTTTTCAGTTCAGGATTAGATAGAGACAAGGGTTAGAGTGAATTAAAATTTTTTGAAGATTTTTTTAAAAATTGCATTGATTTGCAATACGGTTAAGACAGTAAATGAATACACGTTACTGGGCCAAAAGGATGACAGCAATCACAATAATGTGATAAATTCCATTAAAAAAACAACTAGCAGGAATGTCTGTCAAAATCATGAATAGCAGTAAAAAAGATGAAAAAGTTAAATAGCAAACAACTCTAGTGAAGAATACATAACAACAACAACAACAGGAAAAATAAAAAATGAAAATTAAAAACAATAAAAACTATCACGTCTGTGAATTAACCAAAGCAGCAGCACTGCAGAATTATCTAGCATACAATTAAAATTATCTACCGACACATACCAGTGTAATTTCGGTACCTCTTGTAACTTGAAAAAACTAAAAGCTAATTTACCAAATAAAAACAACAGAATAATAAACCAAATAAAATGACCACTGCACTGAACAAGGTTGTGATGCTCTGGCCTCATCAGCAGTGTGGCCTCTTGCAGCCACCGGCCTGAATAGACCTCAACCGGTCTGCCTGCAGCCTCCCAGCCTTAAGAGATTCACTGTGATCAATAGCTGGATTAATTGCTGAAAGGGCCAGGGAGGAGGGAGGAGGAGAGCGAGGAGAAGGAGGAGGGAGGAGGTCGTCAGAGCCTCAGGCAGGGGAGGGTTTCAGAAGGTGGGGGTTAAGATGGTGCTGACAGGCAGGGAAAGCTGAAGGGATTTAAAAGGCGAACAGAGGGGAGCTAGAGTTGGAGCAGTAAGAGCTGGAGAGGGAGCTTCCACTCCCCCCTTTCCACCCTACCCCACCCCAGGTCACCTGGCAGCATGCAGGGCGGCGGGCCGTCAGATTAGGATCTGAGAGGGGGAGATAACGAGTTTATTGCCCCCTGGACGGGGCTGTTGGAGCCAGGGAAAGAGGAGGGCAGGCCAAGCAGGCCAGGGCAGGAGGCTGAATGGTGGTAGTGGGAGTTTGTGTTTGTTTTAACCTGGGGAGATAGATGCAGCCAGGCCGGGTCTTTATGAAAGAGCACCCCAGCAGGGCAGTAAAACACATAGGCAGCATGGTTAGAATACCAGAAACACCACTCAGCCGACAGTTACAGCAGCTCATCCATTACAGCCTCGACACACACACACACACACACACACACACACACACACACACACACTTGCATATGTGCTTGGAGACACACACATATGCAACCTTAATTCTCTGTGTGTATGTGTGTTTTTCTGCCACAAAAATTGATTGTCAAGTGCTCAGTGAAAAACTGATGTTGCAAATAATTATAACAGTTGCCATTTCCGCCACTTTCCCAATTTGTGTGGGCTGAGTAAATTCATATCCGTGGGCCTGTTAGGAATTCCACTTTCTCATTGATCAACAATGTGTACTCTCATGTTATCTCCTGAGTTATTGGAAATGGGATAAGCCTGATCCTATTACAAGCAAACACAGAATAACGTATGAAATCTATATGTATTTCACACCGCTGTGATCTTTGGTCACTGAATTCTGCACACGTATTGGGAGCCTGTATTAGCTTTGCGTGTCTGGCCCAGGCGCTGGAGGAGAGATAAGGGGAGCGGATATGAGAAATATGAAAAATAGCACTGTGATAGGATGATCAGTGAGAATGAGCAATACGGGCTGCGGTGACAAATGGGACAGGGAGCCAAAGAGGAGAGCAATGCAAAACGGCATTAGAGCCAAGGACAGAATGATTTTCCAAAAGGAGTGGAGACAAAACATACTTTCTCAGAACAAGCAGGTCACTAATAACCTCCTGATATCAGTCATTTAGTCATTTATTCCATTTCACATTTTTCAGTTTCAAGTCGCATATGAGAGTCTGTTTAACACTGAAACAGAAACACAATCAGTAGAACAGGTGCTGCGATTTTGCTGCATAGATTTTAGTGTTCATACATAGGTTTTTTGCAGTCTGCAATGTAATTAAGTTCTCAAATTAAAATGATACAAGTGAAAACTCTGGCAGCATCAGATAAGACCTGCTTTGCTACAGTGTTTCATTGCAGGAATGAAAAAACAAACAGGAAAAGGGACAACAGACCAATAAACAGTGGTAGTAGTTGGCGGCTAACACAAAGAAGAACAGCCACAAAAAAAAAAAAAAAAAAAAAAAAAACACACGCAAAGGTACACAAATTAGGAAAACAATGACATTCAAAAACTCTTCCCCTCAAAGCAGAGGGCGACATCGGTCACTAATAAGGTTTGAAAATTATTATTGACATGTTATGCCATTGTTATTGTTTAGAAAGTGCTGCCAAAAGTGCTGCCAACAGCATTGGCCTCCATGTCACATTGGTTGTGTTAAATGTCATGCCTCTTTTGTTTCTGCAATGCCAGCAGGCTATCTAAAATCATACACTAGAGTGTAGTAATGCTGCTGTTTGTAGGTTGTGTGTAAAAATGAAAAGGCAGTGTAGAGGTGGGAGTTCGCAGCTACTTTTATGGCTACTTTTTTACTTTTATGGTTTTTATCTCCGTATAAAAAGGGCAAGAGAGTGAGATGTACATGACACTTGTACATTTTATACTTATATGCAATGAATGATTGTATGTAATTTGTGTAAAATATGACCTTTTGGTGAACTGTTTGGGCAATAAAATATTCCTGTTCATGTCAATAAAGCTACTTTAATTTATAATTGTGCTGGAATAAGAAACTGAATTGAGAGAGAGGGGCAGTTTCTCTCTTGATCCACTTCTATAGAAGTGCAATCTGTAGTTTGTGCGTCTGCTCAAGAGCCAGTGAAATATGTCATTCAGCAGATTTGAGCTGAGAGATGAGCAAGGAGATCTCAGCACTTGTAAAATGAAGGTAAGTTTACCACAGTTCATTGACACACACTACCCACATTATTATGATACAAAGCTGGTTAAAAATCACCAAAGTATCCCTTTAACTCTTGCTTCTTAATACGTCTCATTCATACAAAGATAAGATTATATTACATGATACGTTTGGTAGTTTTTCAGAGAACAATCCCACCAAACAACTGAAAATGGACAGACATCCGCAGCATCAAGAGAAATTGGATGAATAGCACAGATCCTTCTCAAACACAGCCCCCCCCTCCTTTTTTTCTCCACCACTCACTCTCTTACACACACTCAAAGGGATTTTGGGGCCCTGTGGAGCGGCACGTGAGCAGCCCTCTGTCAGCTGTGTTTGCAGTGAGGCAGGCGAGGGGCGCCCTGCACCTCCGAAAGAGAGTAGCGACCCAGGAAAATGGGAGAAAGGAGGGGTGCTCTGTGGAAAAGGCCAAGGCCCAGAGTGGAGAGAAAAGAGCGTCCACAAAACAGCTTTCCTCCAGAGAGAGAGAGAGAGACAGAGAGAGAGAGGAGGGGGCCGTTGGAACAATGCCCCTTCAGCTGCAGGTGCAATGGCTAAGGCCATGTGTGTGTGTACAAGTGTGTGTGTAGAGAGAGCACTTTCTTTTTTGTGTTAATTGAGCTGATCTGTTGTCTTTTCTCTGCTGCAAGTTTAACTCACAGCTGATTAACATGTGGCCTTTTGGAGCTTCTGTGTATGCAGTGTGTGTGTGTGTGTGTGTGTGTGCAGAATTACAGAGTGAGCTTCGTTGCCAGTGTGAGCAGAGTAATGACACAGGCGCAGGGTGTGTAGACACAGGCGAACAGAGAGTGTTAACTTGATTTGCACTTGTATGGCGCACAGAGCAATGGTTAACACATCTGAATAATGGCTTTATGTGCTACATGTCGTACAATTGGAAGTGCACAGAGGCGTCACTCAGCCACTAGATTAAATAGCATACTCAGAAGATTAAAGACTTTATACCTAAGAACAGTGTAAAAACAGGGCGTTCAGCTCACCCACTGCCTGCTCGCCTACTCATCACTTCATGATGCAGTGACTTTGCGCTGGGGCTGCCCCGAATACATGAGAGAGGAGGACGTGAGTTGATGCGCCTAAAATAATGTGACAATTAGCCACTTTGTAGCACACAGCGCACATATTAGCCAAAAAGGTTATAAAAAAAAAAAAAAAACTATTTTAAAGATGATTTGCAGAGTTCATTGTGGATTTTTGACGTAATAGTTTCCTTGGCATATATGGTACTCGACTTTTGGGGGTCATCACACACACACTTTTTTGGGGTTATGCATATACTGTATATTAAAAAAACAACTTGGTATCAGGGACTACACCATTATCAGTATCTGTGTCTGTTTCTGTTCAACCATCTAAATTATGTGTGTCCAAATCTGTACGCAGAATTCGCGAAGTGTGAGTGTAACCCGGAGGTGGGTTGAAAAGTAAGACACAAGTATCTTCCTTCATCATGAGTACTGATAGTGATACTTTTTACTCATATGATACTCCTACTCATAAAAATAACATCATCTATATTGGATAGTCATTTTATCTGAGTATTCCACCCTAACCGTTTTAAAAAACCAGAGCATTTAAATACTGATTTTGACAACGATTTGTCATGGCAATGATCGAAGCTTCAAAGCATTCAGGTTAGCCCTTCTTTGCACTTTTCTTTACGCAACTTGAAAAACACAAAACCGTTATAATAGGTGACAGTTATTGTGACCACGGTAGGAAAAACACTAAAATATTGCTGAGTTTCACAGCAAAACACTTTGGTGACTGATCTTAATAAGGTCCAAGGTCCTGACGCCGACAGTCTGTCCCTGACAGCAGCCCCATGGTGAGACAGTCTGATATTCAGACCCCACCGGACTGGACGGAGCTGTTTGGACAACTGGTTCCTATCCTACACTCACAAGAGGCATCGCGGCCACAGGAGGACAGCCCTGAAGCCTCAGGGCACACCAGGGCCGGGCCTCAGCGCTGACACGCTGGTATAAAAGTACCTATGTACCACCCACCGGCATTAGAGGTGGTCCTCACCTACACACACAGGAGCAGAATTTGCGTGCATAAACAGGATACATGCATGTCGGCTCTAACTCACACACGCTTCACGCACCTCAAAGTGAGAGCCCCAGGGCCATCGGCGGGGCGCTCAGACAGCCCCAGTGAGGCAGAAACACAGAAACATGTGTAAGGCCTTAAAGAAGACACTCACTTCACAGAGAAGTGGGTCCCCTGTTCCTCCCCCATCCCACACCTCGGCCCATCCCTTTCATAGGAGATTATTGGGAGAGAGAGAGGAGCAGAGGGTAAAGATGGGGAACCATGATATGGAAGTAAGCGAGCGAGAAAGATGAAGACAGAAAGAGAGAGATTTTGCTCTCCACCCCTCTCTGCAGATATTACTGCTTAATTAAAAGGGCAGCATGTGCTAAGTATTATTCCAGCTGAGATCTCTATCTTCAGCCTATGTAATAAGATCTTCAGCAGGCTTACAGCTAAATTTTCGAGCAAATTTCCTTCCTATTCTTTGCCCTTATTTCCTCTTGGCCTACGTGTGTTTTGTGCTGTCGCTGCAATCTTTTTGCGTGCCTGCATTGTGCGTGTGTGTGTGTGTGTGTGTGTGTGCCTGAGCCGAGCGGTACTGTTTTGCATGTTAATTAATGTAATATTTTGTACACCACTCGGGAGCGTGTAAGTGTTCTCTTGAATGTGTTCCAATTAAGAAACATCCCTCAGGCACAAATTGGTTTGGACACACTGAAAACGTTCCCATATTTTTACATATTTTCGGAGACGATGAGGAACGTGAACAAAATGCAAAGTTTACATACAAGTGTTAAAAAAAGATTTTTGGTTTCTCCAAAGACTTACAGAGGAGCCTCCTTCTCCCTAACTGTCTGACCCCAAAGCCATCTTTCCACGTCGCCATCTGCTCAATATCGCGACGATGATTCACGTCTGCTGCTAATGCTGCAAATCCAGAGATGGTGTCTGGCTTGGGTGTCAGGCTGCATGCTTTTAAATGAGTATCTCCGAAAACTTAATAGTGGAACAAGATTTTGAAGAACAAAAACATGCACCTTACACCGCAGAACGACAACATGCTGAAATACACCACATGGAAATCACCTTCAAATCATCGTATGAAGGAGAACGTACTGCAGATTTACATACAACACAAACTCAGATGTACTCACACAGTAAGCATGATTGCCAAGTCATTCATGTATCATGGCTACTGGAGGGGCGGCCGTGAGCCCCCTTTTGCATTTTTTCCAAAAGAGTGGCTTTGGACTCACATTCAATCATCTGGTAAATTAGTTTAATCCTGCAGCAAATCTGTCCCTCTCCTGGGACGTTTCCAGAGGTGTCAATCGGAGATAAGGCCTGTGTGACAATAAAGCCACTAAACCTAACAGGGGGGGCCGCAATACTCTTTAACTCTTCCATACATTTGAAGCTATTTGATTTATGGGAGCAGAAAGAAGGACAGCCATTTCCTTCTTCATTAAACTGTTAGAGGACGGAAAGAGCTGATGTTGCCAGTCAGAGTGCTGGACAAAAGTGTTGCCTTTAACATACGATTGTGTAGCTTCGGTATGCTGGATGTCAAGGAAAACACACTGTGCTAGACATTAAGAAAAGTATGAATAAACCCCTTAATTTAAATAATTGTAATACTGCCAGTGTTGCCTGGTGATATATCAAAAATCAAATATCCTGAAATGTTTGGACAAATACCTCAATATCAATATTGCAATATGATTTCACAAAATAATTACATTATGAAATTTTAGATGACTTATCATCAGTAATGTGGATATAATGATGAAGTGGGTAAAGGCAAATCGTAGAACAGCTAGAACAGTCTGGTAAATTCAGAAAATTAAATTACTCTGCTGTAATTCAGCCTTTAAACTCATGAAAAGACAACACTTATATTACAATATCCAAAAACTAAGATATCTAGTCTCAGTGTCACCATCATTATCTAAGCCAGAAAAAAAAATTTCATTGGATTTTTTTTTTTAAATCTCTAATGATGTAGAGCCAATACTCCAGATATAGTGCCATTAGGAGTTTTCACATTTTTGCTGTTCTATTTGTATCATTGTGCGTCACTGATATACAGACATTCATCAAAAGCATAAACAAGCATACTTATCAAAACTTAAACACATGGGCAGATGGGCACACACCACACACACACACACACACACACACACACACACACACACACACACACACACACACACACACACACACACACACACACACACACACACACACAGTTGTACACATATAGACAGTCTCCGTTCATGTTGTGTCAAGCCTCTGCAGAGCACTTCTGCCCTCTATTGACTATGAAAAGGACTGCAGCTGCAGAGATGTGGCGTTAAGAGAGTGGAATTAGAGAAGATGTCGAGATTAAGTTTTTATTTAGTGTGGTTTTATATAAAGAGTCCAGAGAGTCAAAGTACAGTGTCATTAGCTGCTTAATTAGTTATGGGCAGCTGTTAGAAAAACAGGAGTCGTCTGTATTAGTATTCACTATGACTTAAATTATATATATTTCTAGTAAAATTATGCTATTTAAATAATATTTCCAAAACTTTTCCATGACTTTTCAAGGACCTATAATAAAACTGAATGAGAATTCACAATGTATAACATGGACAGAAGTGCATGACTCCAAATATTAAGTACTGTATGAAAGTTAAACACTAAACCTATTCCACTATCTAATAGTTGGTTATGTTTGTTAAAATAATGTGGAGGGTTGCCCACATTAGAGCATTGTAACAAAGAACAACATTCCATGACTTTTCCAAACTTTTAATACATTTTACGATTTCCATGACTTTTCCTTGTCTGGAATTAATGACTGTAAATTTCCATGAGAATTCTAGGTTTTCCATGACTGTGGGAACTCTTTTAATAATGTTTTTAATACTCAATATATGACAGACGAGCTCTTCAAAAATGAAACTGGGAAGAAATTGAAAAACAGAGATGTCTGATGACAGATAATAAATTAAGAATGAGTAATTTAGGCTATAATAAATAATAGATACGCACATTTGTAGATATAGATAATAGATTTTAAATTTCTGAAATTTAATTTACATTAATTACAATAACATATTAAATTCAATGATGAGCCCTAAATCCACTTCAGTTTTTCATTATAACTAAATGTCTTGTTTCTTGATTTAAAATACAAAATAAGATTTCAGTAAATTCTTTCTTTGTGCCACCACTGCTGCAAACACTAAAAAGGCAGATGCCATAAACTGAAGTGTTTTATGTTACTCTATAGTAACAATAAAAACACTTAATTCCAACATACTCTCTGAACCTATGAAAGTTTCCACAAACAGTGAGCAGAGAGCTAATGCGCTGCAGAGTGGCATAACAGAGCGGAGGAGAGCCGGGTGATTTAATGTGAGTCATTTTAACATTAAAACAAGTGGGACGCAGAGGAAACAAAAAGAGCAAAAGAGGAAAGGAAACTTCAAAATGCTCTTTGAGGAAAATGAGATCACAGGCTGCAATTATATAATTCTTGTCAAGTGATGGTGGCGATAGCCTAAGAGGAATGTATGCACATGCACATGCACACACACACACACACACACACTCCAGTGGGAGAATAGGCTCCTTGACTGCGTTTTTAAATGTTGGAAAGTTATGGGGGTCACATGGGGGTCAGGTACAGGAAGAGTATGTGTGTGTACGTGTGTGTCATGCCCTGAACACTGGGCCCCTGATAAAAGCACTTCTTCTGATTTCCTCTTTTGGTTTTTGTTTTTGTCCATTTGGTCCGTCTCTTTCTAGTTATGATGAAAGTCAAAAAGCCAAGCGTTCCCAAGTGTTCCCTGATGCCAAGTGCAGATTTGAAGTGGGAGCATGACTTATGAAGTGTGTGTGTATATATGCATGCGTGTGTGTGTGTGTGTATGCATGCGTGTGTGTATGCGCACCCTACAGTGTCTTTGAGAAATGGTCAATCTTGATATGGCTCCTTCACATGGACGACAACACAACCGCATGAATACAAACATATATAATGAATAGTCAGTAATAGTGTGGTGCGCTGCTTCCAGATGAATACTCAGAATAAACCGAGCATTCATGCTGTGGCCTGTGTATCACAGCCACGACACATCTCCACATCTCCCAGTTTACAAAACCCATTTACAGCACCAGGAGGGACTGGAACACAAAAGGTTCCAGTCTGAGCCCTCGTCATCCATCCACACACATACATACATATATATGCACACACACACACACACACACACACACACACACAGACGCACGCGCACACAGACTGGTGGTGGGGCCAGTGGGTCTGCTGCTAGGTTCCCAGGGAGCCTCACTGGTCTGATGGAGGCACTTTGTCTGAAGCCGGGGCAGACTACAGCAGACTCCAGAGGAGATGCCTATCAGCTAGTGGCTATGCTACGGCCTGGAGGAGAGAGGGAGGGAGAAAAAAAGAGAGGGGGTGGGGGGGGGTCTACAATACAAGATTCTGAATGAAAAAATAGTCCGCATCAAGAAAGAAATCAGAAAAGGAGTAATTTCTCGCTGAGGACAAAAATAAAAATCCCACACCAGTCTGATTTTTTTAAAGCCATGTGAGGTAAAAACAACTCAGGAAGTACACATTTTGCACATGCCACATATTGACATCGGCATTTCACTGCAACGGTCAAACGATTGGGATAAATCCCTCAACGGGCGAATCAAGTTAAAGAGCCTGACTGCTCTCCGTCGCAGATAACAGTAGCAATGAAGGCCATAGGCAAGTGTTGACAGGCAGAGTGATGTATGGTGAAACTGCGGGCGAGTCAGGTCGGTGACACACTGAAGGTCAACAAGGAGCGTGACCTCTCCAGGTGTGGCCCCCTCTCTTAGCCCCGACACAGCCGGCACACTTCCACACTCACTCCATCGCCATTTTTATCCCCCCAAATGATCTCTGACAGGTTTAAAATCTTATGCAATGCACAGTTCATCTTTCACTCTGACAGGTATTGTAAGGTGCTGAGCAACGATAGCAACGACAAAAAGCAAAGGATAAATGCAATTCTTTTCTGCCATCTTTTTTCCTCTAATCTCTCTCGTTACTAAAGCAGCTCAGGGTTATGAATCGGCTGGGTTAGCCGCCGTGGTGGTAGACAGATCTAATGTGTGCTGTCTGCTGCATGGCGACTTCTTAGTTAGAGCGTGAGGGCGCAGGGTAAGGGGGGGTTGAGGGAGAGCTGGAGGGACTCGCACCGTGACCCAAGGATCTCCACGGCCTCTGTCAGCGGAAAATTAGATTACAACAGTCAGACCAGGGGGGAACTGAAGAGAGGGCGTCAAGCAGTCTAAATATGGAGGGCTCAGTATGTCCATAATCACTTTATACAAGTTAGATGAACCAACAGACTTATCTCCTCCTCGCTGTCCAGATTGCCGATGCTGGTGTCAAGAGTATGTGTGTGTGTTGTTGTGAACCCTCTAGGATACAAATCCTCTGTACCTCTGCGGTGTCCTTTTACAGTAAACTGGACAAAAAAAGAGAGTGTACAATGAAGTGGTGATATGTCTGAATGGATGGTTTGACATGGTAGCAGCCAAAACATGCCAATTCAGATGGTGCCATTCAGAATGTAGCCATTCTGAGAAACACGCACAAAACACGAAGCTGTGCGCTCGCTTGAATTAACACTCAACATAATGGAATGATCAACCCAAGGTGGAAAATCAGTTTTCCTTTTTTTTTTTCTAAGATCTCCAAGCCGTAAACATTTTTTTCTCACTAGTTCAGATTATAGGATACACACAATTATGAGGCTGCTTATGTGAAGAAAGATTATCAACTTTTGCTTTGATATGAATCAGATTTTCTGGAGACAGAAAGAAAAGAAAAAAAAAACAGGAAGAAGCCTGGTGGACAGACACTGGCAGCGACTGGATGGTGGCAGCAGACGGCGGCGGTGACGAGAAAGTGGAGGAAAAGAGCGGGAGGGGGGGTGATGGACAGAGACAGAGCAGAAAATTGAAGTACATGTAACATGACACAAATGGACAAAAGTATTTAGCTAATGATTTATTATTAAACAGAGCAGGCAGTCCTCCCCAGCCCGATCCCCCAGCCTAGCCCAGGCCCCAGCCCTATTGTAGGGAGATGGAGAGGCAGATAAGCAGGGCTGTAATGGTAGTCAGATGGCAGGTGGGCCGGCCGAATCCGGGGTTAATCACTGCTAAGTGCTGTGGAGAGGGGAGGACACGGGGCCTGGCTGAAACACTGTATCCTGGGGGGCATTGGGAGGACAGGTAAGTCAGCCCAGGTAACTCACCTTAGCGGCTCAGGGAGACAGCTGGACTCTCGCACTGGTTGGCTAATGGTGTTAACTCAGGAGAGTCGTCACAATGATATGTTACATCAGCACACTCCCCTCCGTCTCGCTCTCTGTCTTGCTCTTTTAAACCATGTTAGGCTCTTTTGTGCGTGCTCCATCCTGCCTTATTACTTGGAGCATTTCCGAGTAACACAAGTGATTTAATCTGTCTGAGAGGAAGGAGAGAACACTGTGTAACAGAGTAACCAAATAGATCTGCAGACCTTTAAATGGATCTCTCCTGAAGCAAAGCGAAACAACTTTAAGTAATTTTTATTTCACAGGTGGATAAAAGGCTAAGGTAATGTGGATTAAATCTGATTCAAAACACGATGATGACAAAAAACGAATATTTCTTATACTGTAGACAGACCACAGAGAATTAATGAGAGAAGAACGGACATTGTCCTTCAAATCAATTAAGCAGGATGATCAGAGTACCATCCATTTTTATGTTTACCCTACTGTTGCGATTGCAAATGTTGTATTGGGATAACTTCCAGGGTTTCCAACACATTCATTTATTTTACATTTCCCCGCTATGGGAATATATACGAACCATTAAGTTATTCATCGCAGAACACTCTCGAAGCACAGCGCGTACTCTGAGCACAGACGGAGCAGCAGAATGCCAGATTCAGTGACAGTGAAGCAGCTTTGACTGGATTGACAGATCAATTATTCTATCCCCGTCTTAGGCCACCACCGCATCTAGATTCTAATTCTTCGTATAAACAAACCAACTTGGGGTAAGTTACAAACTCACTGAGGTGAGGTTTTGCAGTAACAACCAAACGAGCATTGTAGTAGCATGTTTTCAAATAAGCAATCCCTCACTTTCAAAATTTGTTTTGTTGCCACTAATTGCATGTTTGTGGAAACATGTAAACTGAAAATGTAGTTGCCTCTATAGAGCAAGGGAGAAGCGCTGCTTAGGACAACTGACAGACAAAGACCGTGGGGATAAACAGCATGCCAAACGACATATTTTCAGATCTAACTCAGAGAATTAAAGGTTTATTCCAATCAAACCAGAGATGCGATTGCTACAGTGGACTAACAAACTAGATGAGTAATGAGATTAACTAAGACAGTTTGATGAGTGTTATATTGTTTCTCTAGAGTTTGAATGCATTCTACAATGAATTAACAAGGAAATTAAGCTGACGTTAACTCTAAGATAGGTTAACTGTTATATTTTTTTGTATAATATGGAAAATAGGTGTAACAAAAGGCTGAAACAGAGCTCTCAATCAAAGTGTGACACACTTCATGGCCCCAATGACATGGGTGTCACCATAACAATTAACATCAATCACCTTTGTTTTCTTTAACTACTCAAATGACCACAGCATACAATTCAATATCCTCTCTACTCATTCTATTCCTATGAGACCGACCCAAAACAACACCAAAACTGGCATTACTATCAAAGCCATTTCAATTCACATTGATTGCTCCCTATCGGTGGCTGTTTCCACACTCTGAGCTGCTTTAGCCTCAAGCGAATATCGGACTACAGGAAAAAACAACAAGCGGCCTCTCCTGCTACACCATGAAATGCGGGCCGCCGTGCATTTAAACAGCGGATGACAAACCCATAATGAAGGCAGTAATTGGAACAACATTTTAGGTCCACGGTGCATGTCTTGCTCTGATATCCATGCCTCCATCAAGCTTTTCTCCCAAATCATTCCCAAACGTCCTGCAAATCAAAACAAAACACGGGGAAAGGAACACAACTTTACAGAGCAGTGACTTCTGATGGGCCATTTCTGCTGGAGACTCCAGTCTGCGTGGAGGTGGGCCTTACTCAGCCCTTAACATGAAACAGGCTGCTACTCCGGGCTAAATTCAGGAGATGTGTGTGTTACTCCAACACACACGAGCTGTTGTTGTGTTTGGGAATAAAAGCTGCACAAAAGGCATCTGCACTGCAAGCAATCTGCCCCGCGATAACAGAGATGTGAGAGGAAAAAAAATGCACACATACACGGACCTCCTCAATTTCCACTTTAACACACAAACACCTTCATCTTAAAACACAACCATCAACCGTATAGCTAGCTTATTCCTCTGCCTGCTCCCATAAAATGGAGTCGTCGTAAACAACAGATGAAGTCATCTTGTTTTAGAAGAAGAGAAGAGGAGAGGTCAAGTTGAACAGAGAGCCTTAGTTAAATCATCTGCTTGTAGTAAACAGTTGAGAGGAACATCTATCAGCCGGGCACGTGCCGCTGACAGTATAATAATAAGGTAGCGAGAGCTAGAGCGTGCACTGAAAACAGATGAAGAGAGCCGCTTCTCTCCGGAGACAGAGGGAGAGAGAGCGAATGAGGAAAGAGAGGACAAATAGAAATTGAAAAGTAGCTCATCACCTTTTCCATCAGTGAGGCGGGTGGCGCTGGTGCGACTGAACACAGCAACACTATGGACCCTGTTCATAATCACAAGGTTACTGTTCATTGTTGGACATGACCCAGCGGACATGAGTGACAAGGTGGGCAGCAGGGCTCTGTGCTACTGTGCGGATAATTACCTCATGACGACAAAGTGAACTTTGATGTACAGTCTCCCGCTGTAACGCTTTAATGACCTTAGAGCTTCTGCACGCCTGTGTATATGTATGCAGAAAATGCCTACGCACATGTACATAGACACAAAACAGGTGCACACAAACACTCACTCTCACACACTAGGCTTCAGCCAGCCAGTAGGCTTGATGTCAATCAAGTGGGTGTCTAATTAAAAGTAACAGGAGGAAGCTGCTGGGGACAGCAATCGCTATCGGACTCACATTTTCATATGAATGGCCTTTTTTAATTAAACTGAACAGCTAATAAGCCTCAGTATCCAGACCATGTAGCAGTTTAACAGACAAAGAGCCACAAAGAAAACACACATACACACACACGTGCATAGAAAAGAATGGGGGATGAGAGGTAAAGACAGAGGGATGAATAATGAAGAGTCAGAAGCAGAGTGATGCATTGCCTTTGAACCTGTTGGCTCCCCTTTGTTTGTGCAGGCGCTTTGCCAGCAGCTATTGTTGTCAACAAAGTTTATTTAGCGTTGATGGTATTAAAGAACACAGTCCACCAGGATTTGCCTTTGCCATGAGACGGGGAGAAATGAAAGAGAGGTAAAAGAAAGAGCACTGAGCGCTATCTCTACCGCAGATGAAAAGGAGAGTCTACAAACAATTTGGGCATGTGTGTTTCTGTCCCACAGCTATAAAGGGTAATTATAAATGTATTTGAGTTAGGGCGACTGGATCAAAACACAAAACAGTAATAACACTAAACCAACTGTCTTTATTTAAGCCAAGAAAGGCAAAACAATAAACGCATTTTGCCAAATGATTCTGGGTATCATGAAATTAATTTGAAAATGTCAGTGTAAAATCCAATCTTATTTCCATCAATGGATTAAGCAGCTATTCAAATGAAAAAAATAAAAAGCTTGACAGCATAATTCACTGACATAAATTTAATGCTTAGCGGCATGATTATATGATGTTCAGAGTTGTACTGCCAAGCTCTAACAATGACATTTAGCAGCTCCAAAAAAATAGCTTTGTTCATGAGCCAGACATAATTAATGTGTTGATCCTCTTCTATGTGAAATTAGCAAGACACTCAAATCCGGTAAAAAACCCCACAGATTTTCTTCTTCGCCATCCCTCCCTTCTCATATCAACAGAGTCTGCAAACATACATAATCGCACCAGGTTGCCAAGATGTATGCAGAGAGAGAATGGAGACAAAAGGCTAAATAAATGGGACATATGATTCCCATACTGCTAAGATTTCTCTGTAGAAGAGATTATGGTTTCGTTCTAACAAACACGACAAATCTCCATTTTCCTCAACCTTTTACAGCAGATAAAGGGCCTTGGATCCCTTTTCCACACTAAATCCCAGATCAACTTCTCCTTAGCTATTCAAACCACCCAGCAGGTTGTTTCTAAAAGGCTTGAAAGTGAGCCTAGAGATAGCCAGCTCTGGCATCTCAAATGAGCTCTCCGCGCCGCCGTGATGTGCGCTCGACTCGCTAATTCTCCCTCTTTCTTACTTCTTCAGAAACTTTTAACATCATGACCCCGAGAAACATTTGCAAACTATAACAATAAAATTAACTTGTAATGAGCAAAATAATTGCACATCAAACGCTGCTCGATGGTGGAGCGCGAGCTCGGAAGAAAGGGCCCAATTTACAGATTACATGGCTCATGACTACCGAAGTTCAAAACACAGAGAAATTGGTTGTGAAGTGAGAAAAAAGGGCCCTTCCAAAACGACTCCGAAGCATACTTTAAACTTGTGTAATGGATACGCTGCGGGCAACTGGGCAAATTTACCATGCAAAGAATCTCCATTCTGCACGCAGCACTTCAAAGGCGAAAGGAACTGAGTTTCAGGGAGCCAGTGGGCACGGGGAGAGGGGGGAATGAACTCGAGATGCACATTTGTCTCCTGGAGTGACAGAAATTGGCGGGGGGTGTTCAAAATGAGAGATTTAGCTGATGTAGGGCAGAGTAGTAGTTCAGTCAACACCACAGTGCTTCCTCAATCTTCAAAAACAAAAGAAAATCATAATACAGAGAGGAGAAATGCTGAGAAAGTTAAAACAGAAGGCAAGACGCGCATCAGAACTCAGAGGAGACTGGAGACATTTTTCTCTCCTCTGCCGAAAATGAGGAGCCACAGAAAGAGAGAGATAGAAGATAGGGTGATAGATGCCACTGGGCCAAGTTGTTGTGTTATATTTTTCTCTATCAGGCAGCAGTCTTTTATGTTGTGTTGGTAGAGGAAGTAGAGGGGAGATTACATTAGCGGTGATAAAGTGACCGATGCCATGCCATCCCTCAGATACTAACACACACACACAACACTGCAGATTACGCTGAAAAACACCTAAAACTCAGATACACTTTGGACTGCAGTGGACAGCTGATATCACATGCGAGGGAAAAATAGTGCATTTTACCCAAATAAAATCCTGGTGTGAAGGGCTAAAGCTACACGGCCCTCTCTCTGTACAGCAACAACACTGAGTACATTTTGTTGACGTGTATTTTTATCCCTACAAAACTTCTGTATCGTTTTTAAGTTGTTGGCAAAGTTGCCATCAGCTGGAGCTAAAAAACTAAAGCAAGGTCACAGAGATTTTATGCTAAAATGTTAAAAAAGGTCAAATGAAAAGCGACAAAAGTCCCCCAGACAAAAGTGTTGCTATTTATTTAGCTGTCTCAAAATGCTCAAAAGAGACATTTTCTTGGCCACGATGTTTTGCGCTCATTTCTCACATTGCCTCTGCTTTCACCCCTCACTCATTCCGCCTCTCCACCGCCCCTCTCTCTCCCTCAAAAGGCAGTCTCCTTCTCCTGTTCTGGAGCCTTATCTGATGGGAGCTCTGCCACTGTTTGCATAAAACACTGTTTATAAGGGGTTGCATATGTTAAAACATTAAAACACACATTAGAGTGCGTGCACACACGCACACACACTAATGCTGCACACAGATGTGCACACACTGACAAGTTGAGCTGTTCTGACCTTGCTAAAAAGCGGTGCAACTGATGTACAGTGGATTTGTTTAAACAAGGAGAAGAGAAAAAAGAGAGCACCACAGACACCACACACACACACACACACACACACACACACACACACACACACACACAACATTAACATAGTCTAACTACAGTTTAATAACATGGCATACACATTAATAATATGATTTATAATGCTTTCATCCTAATACTTTAATGGTTTCAAGTTCATTGGTTTACTAAGTTATTTACAGTGAATCACATTAAACTACCTAATACTTGTTATTATCTAAGATATAACATAAAAGAAACAGCACATTAAGTGTTATTACAGTTACAAAGGCAGCTAGTTAGCTCTGATAAATAATAACGAGAATTCATGTCTGCTTTTAAAAGTTGTGCAAGACATAACAAAAACTATCCAAATGGTCCAAACATATTGTTTTGCCTTTAACAAATGGTGAAAAACACCAATTGCGTGTTTTTAAATTCCAAACTGATGTCTTCACATTCCTTTTTTTTTGTCAGACCAACAGACCAAAACCCAAATGAGAAAAGCATAAAATCTTCACATTTAAAAATATGTACTTTTTAAATTAACTTGACTCAGGTGATTAATTGGTTATCAAAAAAGTTCTAATTTTCTTTTGATCAGAATCATGATACTTACATCTGATAATGCTGCTTAACTACTTCATGTTTTCACACTGCAATGAAAAGAGAATTGTAGGAATACCTCACTCACAAAATTATTATTGGTATATCAGTCACTCACCCAGAATTACAATGACTTTACCAGTATGGTGGTATGCCTCCACAATGAACGAAAAATCCCAAAACTGAAACAATTCTTGACAATTTGTAAGTAACTGGAGGCCACTTTTAACTATAACAATAACAAATGGCAATAGCAAAACTATAACAAAACATTTGTTTACAAATTCTCACACAATGCATACAATATAATTCCATACATACATACACAAATATACAAAAAGCCCTCTAGGGTGCTTTTAATGCCTGCTTATGCATTTCACTGAGCAGAGTCCAAATGCACACGCTTGCCACAGCTAGCTATTCATGGGTGCGTGAAACTATTCATGCAGAAGTGTTGATAGTTTTAGCAAAAATGTTTGTTTTGTGAAATACTGAGCATATGAATGGATAAATGAAACTTGGATTATACCGCATAAGTTTTGTAAGAGTTTGTAAACAGATGTTTTGTTAAGGTTTTACTGTTGTTAAATGTGGCCCCCATTTACTCCAATTCTTCAAGACTTTTCTCAGTGTTTAGATTATTCTTTGACAGCGGAGGCATGCAAAAAAGAGCTACGTTTTCCTCACAAATTCATCGTAACACGGGGAGAGTAACTGATACACAAATGACAATTTTGTAGGTGAAGTATTCCTTTAATAGGTTAGAAGTAACCTTATATCATAAGGTTATAATAGGTAATAAGTCAATTTTAGGACTTGTAATTATCCAGATGAAATCATGGTATCATAAATATTTTTTATGATATATGTATCATATTTTTTCCAATAGCATTGATAAGCTTATGAACACAGTATGATAACCATCTGTTTTTATATCATGGTATACCTTATCACTGGTGTGTCTCTGCAACCCTAGTTTAGGTGCTGCATTAATTAAAGCAACACCCCAGCTGCTCGAAAGACGGTCTTTATATTATTTAGCATTTTTTTATTTGCATATATCGTACATTGTTTTTAGCCATTTGTTTGAAATAAAACAATAACCGGGTGCTGCACTCTTCTTTGTGATCTCCTCTAGAAAAAAGATCATTTTACTGAGTTTACACTGCCCTCTTTAACAAAGTAAAGGGCAGTTGATAATTGCTGTGGCAGCAGCCCACACAAGCCATTACTCTTTCCATCAGTCTCGCTTCATTTTCCCTATTCTGCCTGGTGACTTGACTGCTATTGTACTCAATTAAAATTCCTCCATTTGTTTTCTCTTAAAATTAGGTTACTTCTGCAAATTTACACTAATTTACTAAACTTACGCAAACCTCAGGCCCTGGCCACTCAAAAGACCCTGCTGTTTGTTTAACACGCAACTTGAACTCTGTGACTTTTACGTCAACCCTTCCTCCACCCATCGCCTCCCCCTCTCCATCCCTCTCTATTCTTAGACCCTCAAACATTGATCAGCAGTCCACATGGTTCAAGCCAGGGACACCTTTCTGTATCTGGGATTAAAATTGTAAATCAGAGGGAGTTTGACCAGTGAGGTACATCATGTGGCTTCGATTAGTTAACCGCAGCACTTCCTGGGGGAAGTTTTCCTCTCAGGTCAGAACCCAAGAAAATGACTCCTTGATATCCATACTTCCAACAATGGCTCTCTATGCTTTGGTCAGTCACATTAGCGTTTCTTTTCCTGTGTGGACGGAGCCCTTTAAACTGAGCAGCCGGTTCCCAGGAGATTGAGGAGTGAGAGTTGTGTATAGATTGGAGCGGGTGCTGTCAACAGAGACAAGCCTTTTGCCCTGACACATGACCTGACTACTTCCGGGTCATGTCGTGATAGCCTTCCTGAAGGTTATTCACAGTGCCAGCGGTGTTTCACATGACCTCCAACACATCACATTCCTCAGCACAAATATCAAGAAGCCCTTTTCTTTGCTCTCTCTTTCCCCCTCACACATTTCTTGTCCACTCTCAGTCTGCTTATGACACATCCGATCATGTCAGTCTAACCACAGAGGCTGAGAGTGTCGATCGTGGCTGTTTGATGTGTGAACATCAAACCGGGGAGGGGTACGTGTCGACAGCTGAGTCATTGGGGTTAATAGAGACGATGGCGAGTGCAGGGGTCTTAAATGCAGCACGCTCTTTCTTTGTCCACGCATGACTGAAGATCATCATCATTAGAGCTGAGACTACGCAGCGATGAGCTCATCATAAGGAGATGATGGTGCTCATTTGTCATGTCTATGAGGGGAAATAACTCATTCACTCAAAGAAAAGTGTGAAATGCATCAGGCTGTGCACATATTTTGTGTTCATAGTGAACACTTTTTTCTTTGAAAGATAAAAGCTAAGTTCTTAAAAGACGCATAAAAAAATGTCAGTTTCTCATATATTCAAAGAAAAGTGGTAGTTTGCTGTTAATCGTTGAAGGAATGGGTAAAATGAATTAATATTTCTGTCATGGAAGCCCAGCACCCTGAATAAAATGTTGCCGTTGTTTCTGCAAACCATGTTACATTAGTACTCTGGATGATAACAACGAATCTGTGAAAGTTCAATAGGATATGCAATGCTGTCAAAGTATATGAGATATGATGCTGGGTGTTTTGAGTGCTGATTGAAGAAAAAACACATTTGGTGTTGTTTGAAATAAGCAAAGTTTTTTTTGTTTCTTTTCAAATAACGATTAATTGATGAAATAATTATTTGATCATTAATTTGACCAATAATTGATTTAGTAAAGTACTGACAATTTGCAACCCTAATTTGTATGTTTCATATCGAATCCGAATTTCAAAAGTCACTCATCAAGACCATTTCCAGCTGCATTTGTGGAGACAAAACCAGAAACCAGAACGTAGATTCCCTATCCCCTCACTGAGTGTTTTTTGTGCCTAAACCTAACCGTAGCTTTGTTCCAAAATAATGCAACTGACATGTAAAGAAATGTAAAGTTTCAAAATATCCTCCATGAATGAAAATTACAAATTTAACATATCCATGGTTAATATAAACCCAATTAATCACTGTTTGATAACATTGCCTGAAATATCTAGAACCATTAGGCTAAATAATAAAAAAAAGTTGAATTATTTCTTTCTGAAGAGCTGAAAAGACTAAGAGATAAGTTAATTAGTTGATCAAGAGAAGATTATTAGCAACAACTTGCCCTCTGTTTTACATCACTGGAAACTGATCATGTTTGAGTTTTGCACTGTTGTTCAGGTAAGTCGTGTAAGGCTCCTGGAAACTTTGGTGCACAAATGATTAATCAATGAATCAAGAAATTAATATGTACATTAATTGACAACATATACAAGTGCTATTTGAAGGCTTATTTAGAAACAAGCTGTCATGTGCTTTACAGAAAGACATAAAACCAAGAAAACCAAATCTGTGTTAAAAAAAATGGATAAAAAAAAGTTTTAACAAATGAAATAAAAAATACAAATTAAAGAAAAGCATAGCAATACAAACTATACAAAACTATACAACTATATGAACTATCCAAAAAAATAAATTGAAGATTTAAAAATGAGCATACTTTGTAGCAAAATCTCTGCTAACCTCAACAAATAAATAATTTAAAGTTATAGTGTATGGTCAATATTGCCTGACCATTACAGCACACTGAGTAGTCTGAGTAACATATGTGGGAAGGGCAAACTGAAAAGATATATGTTAATTTATTGTAGATCAATATGTTACCCTTTATCACCTCTGCTTAAATATGTACACTGTGCAAGTTTAAGAAGCCAAACTTTTGTGAAACCTTTTGCAACATTTTTGCTCTTTTCTTTGTGCAAATGCATTAAATATATTCTGTCCGATTACATTACACAGCGATAGAATATTGCGTTATATTACCTTATATTATAATACTTCACAAACTATTTCTGGCAAAATGTGAGTGTTTATAGCACTTCCAGATTTATTTTAGTTTCCGTTATTTTGTACATTAGTCTGCTTCCAGACTCACACAGAGCCTTTAAAGCTGCGACTGAACCCCGACTCAGTGCTAAACGTTCAGCGGATACAGGGAGTCGTGTCTGGGTCCATAAGGGCAGGCTGGGGATATTCCGAGGGTGCACCGAGGTCACGTGACAGGTTCCCACAGCTCACAAACTCTGCTTCCCTAAAGCTACAACAGGAAGCAGAGTTTAGGGACAGACTAATGGACAATCATTATGCTTTCTGGCTCCGTTCATTCTCATTTGTTCTACTAGTGTGAGAACATAGAGCCTCGAGCCCCCCGGCACAGAAAGGCAGTGGTATCTGCACTTTGTTCATTATGCTGCACAAGTGATAGCCCATTTTCCCATTTCTTGGCTTTTATTCATTTTAATTCATCCTCTAGTTGAGCCATTTCCCTGGCTGCCCTGCCCTGCTCAGTCTCCAGGTCTTTACTCTATCTCTTAAATCCCCTCTGATTGGTGGAACCGAATGAAACACTGAAGAACTTAATAAAAAACTGCATCTACAAAGTTTCCTCTGAACCAAACCGTCTCTAAAATGTCACTGTCTCTGAAACAAAAATCCTCATCCATTCTCCCAGTCTTCCCTGTAAAATTGTGGAGAGGTGGCACTGACAGAGGCAGCTAATCAAAGCGCAGGACAACTTTTACTTCTTCTGTTCTTTTCCAAAGTTAGATAACCCAATACTGTTTGTTCAAATGGCTGACAGCATTCTGTCCTCCTGTCTCAGCACCTGTCCAGTTTGACTCAAATGGACCAGAATGGATAGAAGAAAGGATGGGGCACAGGCAATATGGCTGCAATTGTTAAAGTATGCTTGAGAGACAGCCAAAAGAGACAGACCCACCAAACTGGGCCAAAAGAGAGCTCTCTGAATGGTGTGTGCATGATGTGTGTGTATTTAGGGGGCAGCAAGGATAGAAGATGTCAACATTTTTTCTTCCGAGTGCCCATCGCCATTTGCATAATTTCCATTCCCCACGAGCAACAAAGAAAAGAAGGAGATGCTCGTACAAAAACCAAATTGACGAGGGAACAATGGTGGCCTGAAGGGTCATTTTGAGGGGGCTTAAATTTCCCAAATCATGGTTTAATATTTTGTCAGGCTCGTTTGGAAAAATGCTATTTTGCCAAAGCTCAGTCAGACTCTGGCTTTGTCTGATTTGACGAGCAAAATACATTAAAACCTGACTAGTTCTCACATAATCAAAAAAGAAATACAAAGAAAACAATGCTGGTCATTTCACCTGTCAGTATCCGTTGACTTTGCTGCAAACCAAAACATGAGCAGCAACAGATAAAGGCACAGAGGATGGCAGCCATATCAATGATTAATGCTCATCCTTGCAAAGTTGAGTTTAAGATGCAAAATTCCACCACAAGCCCCAATATCACACTCAAAGAGTGGACGGATGACTGACAATCAAAGGAACTATAGCTCGGATGGACAGCTGCATCGAAAACACATACAGTATTACGGCTGAAATGATTCCTTGAGAAAACGGACTACTCTAAATCATTGATACAAAATATCTGTACTGAAGCATCATTCACTATATAAACAACTATAAACAGCACACTGTGTTTCTTACTGTGGCACAGCGCGCTTATGCTGTGAACATGTGATGTCAAAAAGACACAAATCACATGAATGCTCAATATAGAAGATGCGATTTGATAGCATGGATCGCAAAATGACAGAGGAGAAAGAAAATAGCAAAGCATGAACAGACGAGACGAGACAGTCAAGAGAAAACGACAGAAAGTGTCCATTTTGGGATCATTTTAAGCTGAAGTGAAACGAAAACTCTGTATAGTGCATCTATTATAAAAACAAACTAGCTTACCACAACAGCACAAGTCAATACTTCAGCTTTTCAACAGACAGCATTAAGTCCACAGAGCTGACCCAACAGAAGGTTACATTAAACACGGGAGGAAGCCAAAAACAGTTCATCTGCGCAATCCGCTCACACAGCAGTGACACAAAGCTGTTTGAAAAATGACACAGTCACGTTTAAAACGGTAAATTAATATGGTGGCTGGTTCGGCTTTCACATTGTATTTTCTTGAGCAAAACTAACATCGGGGTGTAACCACAGAAAATAAAGTGCTTTGTGAACGTCTGAGCTTCGTTCATGTTATTATCATGACGCTGTAATGAACGCATTAATACAAGAACTCAAACCCACACACACCCACCTACACTACTCCCCTCACAGCGATGCATAAAATACCCCCAAAATCAAAATATCAGGTGATGTAAGTAGCAACCAGAGCCTAATTATGGTACTTAATTTAAGCGATGAAAAAGTTGATTTTTCTAAAAAGAAAACCAACTAGTCATTTAAGAGACTGGTATACCTGATAATGAAGCAAAAGTATTCCTTATCCAATTACTTGATGGAATAATCTGTAGAATAAAATAATCGACAGTTGCTGCCCTGTGCAGTATGTTCACCGAAGGTTTGACTTAAATGGAAAAGTTTAGTCAATGTAACAAAAAACAGAAATGCAGATAGTTGTGGTTGCTATGTAAAAGTTTGGTGTACGCTGTGATGGGTAAAGAGACAGACTCAGCTGGCAGAGGGGCAGGTGTAGGGAGTGAGAGGGCTGATGTGAGGGCGAATGAGCGGGTAAGCAAGCAAAGATGGATGATGGATGGTGTTGATACAGAAGGCAACAGCCCTGCTTTATCTAGGCAGCACAAGCCAGACCTGCCGGGGTGATGGGTGGGCTGTCAGCCCTTTGTTTATGGACCACCGCCCATCTCCCATCTCCTATATGCCCCAAAAGCCTAGATCACTCAAAAATAGCTTCTACCTCACCACTCTTTGTCTCTCCATCTCTGACTCTCTTCCTTTTTCATTTTCTGCGCTAACAAATGTTATTTTGTCTCCCTCAAGTTTGTTTCAGATGTACAGTAGCAAAAGAAGAACTCTATAAAAGTGTCCATTCGATATGTCTCTATTGGTTGGCAAATGCGTAAAAATAAATATTACATTAACTGTAAGAATTTTAACAGTTGATAATGAAATGTGTCTTTGAGACATTTAAGTCCACAGAAGAGGGAAGAGAAGAAAGAGAGGAGGGGAAAAAGTGAACCTAATCCAACCATATCCCCACGAGTTGCACGCTTCCAATTAACGACTGGTTGGTTTATCAGTCTCCGACGGGTGATTGCTGTTTTTAATCATTTTCTTTCTCTACACGGTTTCTTCCACTCTATCAGTTCTTCCCACTCTTATCATCTAACCCCTCCTCGCGCTGTCTCGCTTCCCACCCCTTCTCTGTTCAGCGCTGCCTCCGTTTCATCATGTTTCTCATGGAGCCGCACTCTCACGCTGTGTCCAGCATTACAGCTCCGTCTGTGTGTTGAATATAAACTTTGAAGTGTGAGTTTAAAATCTGCCTATATGGTTGTTCTTCGATTACACAATAAATTATCCAGCTTCACGTACCATCGGAATTTAAACTCCAAACCAACTGAGTGATCAGGGAGCAATAACCAGTTTTACACTGCCTGTTCAAGGTGGAAATATTCTGCCGTTGTGCCGTCTCGTCATTCTGTATAAAAGGTACAAACACAGAATGCAGGGACAGAGTTGTCTCACTGTTAATCCAGTAATGAAGGCAGTAACAGTGCCACATTGAGGTCTGTGTAAAAGGGACAGCTGGCAGGACAGGATCACGGGTGGGACAGATGTGACATTTTGACAGCGTGTTATATGTGCGACCCAGCGCTGGAGATTTAAAAAGCAGCTAATAGCAGTTAGCCGCTAACTCAAAGAAGAAGAACAGTGGTCGTAAATCTCCACAATTTGGGAAAAACAGTGAGTTGCAGGAGCTCGTTAGCCTCCCTCAGCTGCAATGTAACAGGGACGATAAATGACTATCATTGCCATGTTATGCCATTGTTATTGTTTAGAAAGGGCTGCCAATGCATATGGTACATGTCACACAGAGGCAGACGCTGCTGTATTTAACGTCACACCCATCATGCTTCTTTTGCTTCTGCGATGCCGGCATGCTATCTAAAAACATATACTGGAGAAACACAGTGCAGCTGTTTGGTTCTGTGTGAAAATGCAAAGGTGGCGTAAAGAGCGGCTCTATACCGTAATCTCTGTGTGAAAAGGGCTAATAACGGTAGCCTGAATAATAGACACTAAAGTCTGCACAAGTAATGGGACAGAGATCAATGCATTGACCCACAGTATAGGAAGTTAGATAAAGTTTGAGTCTTTGGCTCAGGACAACAGAGGGTATGTTTAAGCCTTTCCTCCTGACTCATCCAGAAACAAAGTGGTAGTCCTCTGACAAAAATCAACAACCACCTCCTCTTTCACCTGCCTTTGTTAGTGTGATTGATTTGGAGACCTGAAATGTGCCTGTCACATTGATCGATCTGTCCACTTCATGGTGGGGGTGGGGGTTCTCCCCCGCCTGTTGGCATGGTAATAAATGGGGGGTGACGAGCCATTGACGGAGCAGCAGTTATGGCTTCTTTAATTTACCCTGCGCCTCACACTGACAGAGACTCATAACAAGGTGACACGGCACTGTAATGGTGACGCTCAGTCACCTCTTTGTCGGGCGGAGAAAGGAAGCGGGGGGCAGAAGTGTATGATGTGTGTGTGTGTGTGGGTGTGTGTGTGTGTGTGTGTGTGTGTGTGTGTGTGTGGGCTCACTGATTCGAGGTTGCCTCTCCTCCCTCTGGTCAAGGTGTTATTGAGAGTGGGGCTGTTATCTCTGTCCATGAGGCTGCCTCACTAACGGGAGTACACCATCCCTACCAATCCCAGCAAGCCGAGCAGCGTGTCCGGGTGGGTCGTTGCTAGCCACATCCTCCTGGGTGGGCTATAACTCATCTCCAGACGGGGATAGGGCCTTATCTAAGTCCCCCTCCGCAGGCCTTGTCTTAGGGAAAAGATTTTTCTGGTGCCCCAGTGTGTGAGTTATAGTTGGGGTTAAGGTGACTGAATAGGCCTGTCTGTTTGGGTTGTCTTAGTGAATTTATGTCTCTGTGGGCAGAGGAATGTGAAGGTGTATGTGTGTGCATTAATACGTTGTGTCTGTAACTGAAATGTATTCACCATGCAAACAAGATGTGTGTCTGCTCATCCTAATATATCCTATTCCATAAGGTAACACACTATTGTCATAAGTTACTTAATCATGTGAAGGGCATCGTTACAGTTGCATCTGAGGGTCCCACCCCCCCCCCCCTCCTTCCACACGCACATACACACTCCCCTCCACCCACCTACCCCATCCATGCCGCCTCTCTCTGTCATCTCGGCCTATCAATCAAAAATGTATTAAGTCCGGAGTCGGGGCCGATCAAAGGCAGAATTCCTGGGAGGAGAGCAGATAAGGCCTATCTCATTAATAAGTGCTTTACCATCGTAGGGGCCCGCGCGCCTCGCCACACCCTGCCTGCCTCCCTTTGATATCTAATTATCCATCCGTTTCATTCTGTCAGAGAGGGAGGAGAGGGACGACTCACAGTGTCATCGCAACCAAATACTGTTGCGCGTGTGTGTCTGTGTGTATCAGGATCGGGGCAAGGGGGCTGCACCAAAACATTGTGACATGCAGCAAATCCAAATGTGCAGAGAGTGGCACATGTAAACAAATGCAAATAAGATGTTCTTGCAAAGGCAACTGGGCCTGCGTTTGTACGGCACCCCTCATGAAAAGCTGTCATGCATACAGTGTGAGCCTGAGATGGAGAGAGGGATTTTTTTTTTTTTTACACTAACTGCTGCTGAGACTTGGAGGCGGCTTACAAATCTACCTTTTAAGAATCTGTAGAAGCAATGAGCTCAAAGAGTGCTCCAAAGAGCTGAAGACGGATAAGATAGTAGTGGGTGAGGAGAGAAACAAGATATTAAAACATCAAGGTAAGATATTGAAGGACGGGGACAATGGAAGGAGTGCAAGGGTTAAGAGGATTTTTAAGAAACACCAGGTAAAGACCGATGGACAAAAGAGGAAGAAGAAATGAAGAAGGAAGGGAGAGGCAGACAGGAGAAATGAGAGAATGGGAAATAGGAGGGAGAGAAAGAGCAGGGCATTCTTTTCCCTTCTCTCCTTGGTTTTCTGTAAGAGTAGCTCAGGAAGATAAGGCTAAAAGGTCCGTCAGTCTGTTGTGGAACAATCCGTTCTGTGTCTCTCCCCTTTTTTTTCTCTCTCTCTCTCTCTCTCAAGATACTGCCTTTCTCCCTGTCTAATGGCACAACTCAGATTTCTTGTGATGCCTCTTGTGATATGGCTCATCTCTGGTGGCATGGTTTACTGACATCACTTGTCCAATACAATATACTCTCATCCCATAAAGAGCAAAACAGCCCCAAGTCAAACACAGCGGTAAAATTCTGCAAACACTTTTCTTTTTAAATGACAAACTTTCACTATGGCTAATATTCAAACCAGTGTCATTTATTGATACAAAGAAAAACTATTCAAAGCTACAATAAAAGGGCTGAAATTATGTCTTCATTTAACTGAGCTGTTCAAACCCTCATCCCTAATCGCTCAAAGCAGAGCTCGGAGACAAACACAAACCGAGAAGGATTTAGAAGAACAAAACCGACACAAAACACAGGCCCACGTGCCTAACAAAGACTCCAAAGTCTGCCTCCCCATCCCATGTCCTCTTTAAAAAGAGACCTTCATCTCTTGGCGTTCCTGTTATGAAGAGACTTTCTTCAAGAGGAGAGAGGAGGTGTGTCAAAGACATGGGTCACAATGTTTACAAAGACGACTTTAATCCAATCACAGCATCCCACTGCTTTTATTTCCTGTTTCATGGGATTAAAATTAAACGAAACATAATAAAAAACAAAATTAATTTATGGCTGAATAACATATTTTTCTGTTTTCAATGGAAGGGTTTAAAGACTGAAAAGGAATCTACAAAGGCAATAATTAAAGTCAAAAGAGCAAATTAGTTTCTTAGACTTTAAATTTTATTTTGTATTTATATATTTCTAAAGGAAATTTTGATGTAAATCCAGAAAACAATGTCAGACAATTACTGAACATTACTCTGAGAAAACTTCTCGGGGTCTCAGTTCTGAAGTTAAGACACCAGTTATTCAGTAAGTAATCAGCTGTGAATACATCCCTCTCTCTCTGACCTGTTGAGAAGCTGCCTGAGGGTTTAAATAACTGTCTGGTGCCAGGCTGCCTCACCCCAAGGCCTGTGGGAGATGAAGAAGAGGTCAGGAGAAGTGGTGTGTGTGTGTGTGTGTGTGTGTGTGTGTGTGTGTCTGTGTGTGTCTGTGTGTGTCTGTGTGTGTGTGTGTGTGTGTGAAGTTGTACGCCCTTGGCTGATGCTGTTCATTGAAGCCTGGACAGACAGATACATGGAAAGGCAGAGAAATGGGAAAAGTGTGTCAACGGAAAGACATGGAAATAGAAGGAGACAAGCGCATTTGCAATCATGGGACCCAGAGGGCTACCAAACAGAGCACAAGCAGAGTATCATGTGATAAAGATGCCAAAATTGACAATATTCTAGCCCAAGGCAAAAAACAAAGTTTATTTTAATCAAATTTTGGACTCCATCCATACTGGTAAATCCTCAAATTTTAAGATAAGCACTTTGGTCAACATATTCTACCTTAAAAAGTAGTTATGAAGGGGGCGCCTGGTGGCTCGGTGGGTAGAGCAGGCGCCCCATGTTCGGAGGCTGTGTCTTTGCTGCAGTGGCTGCAGGTTTGATTCTGGCCTCAGCCCTTTGCTGCATGTCACCTCCCCTCTCTCTTCCTCTTTTACACTTACGCTGTCCTATCAAATAGCCTAAAGGCATTAAAAAGCCCAAAAAATAATCTTAAAAAAAAAGTAGTTATGAAGATGATTACATAACAATACACACAAGCGAACAGGACTACAGATGCCTTCAGCAAACCTTTTCACTTAGCTGTTAGCTTTCCCCTGAAGCACTGCTTGGTGTGAGAGAACACATCAGTCCCACAAGCAGATGAAAGAGAGGTCAACCCGCTTGGGTGAAAGTCTTCGAGGGCTGACCAGGACTAGAGGCGCTGCCTGCCTGGGTGGCACTGCCTACACCCCAAGATGAGCGTGTCTGGTTTTGATTTGGTTCTGCGGACACTAAGACGCAGCAGAGTCTTCCTTCGTTTTCTCTTTTGTTCCCAGGATGCCTTGGCTAACATAGGTTAGGAAGGGGTGACAGAGAGGTCAGGGGGGCTCCAGTCGACTGTGCCCTGAGGGGGAATCCTGGGGAGGGATAGCAGAGTGGTAGCTGAGGGAGAGGGGGGGCTTTCCCTCAGGAGCCTGGCCCCTCCCAAATCAAAACAAACAAACAGAGTGGTCCTCTGATCTAATCTGGCTGGACTAAAGCCCTCCAAACAAACCGCCTGGAGCAGCTACTACACAGCAGCCTGTCCTGTCCCTTATAACAATCTCGAAGTACTCTGCACTCATTTTCACAGGATCTTTCCACTGACAGTAAAAAGTAAAAATGAAATGAAACTCATTGGCCTTATAGGCTGGGTGGAGTAGTTTTCAACCTGAGCCCTATTTTTTTCATAATTTTGTGTCTAAGTGACTGGTGTGAGCAACAAGTCTTGAAACTGGTCCAATATTGTTGCTATATCTGAAATTTCACGAGAGTGGATTTGTTAAAGAAAGATAACGCTGTAAACACGAATTAGAGAGAACATTTTGTCGCACTGAAGTACAGAAAGCACAGCTTTGTGTGATCTAAAAGATTGTCATTGTCACGGATGATTATTCAGTTGATATTGAAAATGTGGATGAGGCCTCTGAATTTGATGGCCGCTCGCACTTATTTGAGCTGCAGTGTACAGCTCACAAGATTTAAGAACAAGACTAGAAAGACACATCAGACACTCATAATAATCTGAGCCCTGTGGCAAAAATAACCACTTTTAGTGGACATACATTGACAGTGCGCAATTGCCCCATCTGGTTAGATGGTAGCCACTGCACAGCTGCCGGATGCAGCAGTCTCTCTCAACACTGGACCTACTTCTGAAACGGTTTTCAGACATAAAACGTGAAAAAACTGGGTCCAAGTTGAAAAATGCTGAAGTGTGCCTTTAATATATTGGTCATATTAGGGGTTAGTTGCAATATATTCTGCTCTGAATTTGAAATAAGCACTTACTTCTAAAGATTTAGGATACGAGGCGCACGACTATTACTGTAAGAACTGCACTGAATATATGAGTTTGTATTTACTGACTGCAAAGGAACAGTATTTCAAAGGCTACTGCCTGGGAAAGCTAATATGTTCGGCTCTTTGAATGCTCCCCCTAAACATTCCCTCTGTTTTTGTGTTTTGAAGCTTTGCTTTGGTTTACACAGTAGACTAAACTTCTCAGTGGCTAACAGTTACCCCAACACAATGCTAAACAAATTCCTCTTCCTCAGCAGTGCACCCACCAATTGTAGCATGGCGTTCTGTCAGCTGACCAACGAGAGAAGATGAGGGTGAGATTAGCCCAATCAGGGGTCAGGCTGAGGTTATCACAACCACTCCAAAACTAAAACAGATGGAGAACGGAGTGCAGCGCGACTCAACATCTACTGTCGGACTTATATCTTCAGGCCGTGTATTCTCCTGCTCCACTGGACTGAAAAAAAATTCAGACTTAGTTTTGGTTTTGAATTCTGGGTCAAGTTGCTTTAACAAAATAGAGTGTGTATCACCAAGTCTGAGGTGTTTGATACAACACATGATAAGACGTGTAAATCTTACACAGTGGTGAATGCTCTCTGTCCCTCAGAAAGACAAAAACAACATAGAAACAACAAAATATGCGAAACAAAGCCCATGTACAAAAACTGTTCAAATTGTTCTCTACGTTCATGGTCAACACTGATACCTTTTTAGATTATTGTACTGAAGTGTTTTATCACAAACACACACCTAAAACAATTTCTTTTAGAGTAGCAGGGAGATCAAACACTTTTTTGGGTCCACAAAAGGGTCCTAAATATACTAAATACTGTACACATAAACAGATACACATCAAGACAGGGATAGGCCAGTATATAAACCATGCAATGCTAAAATGTGTCCACCGGGAAAGATCTGGCAATACCATTTCTACCACAGGAGCTATTCAGGGCATGCTCCCTGTGAGGTTTTGCACACTTCGGAGCTACCCTGAGAACGTCTTTTTAAAATGGCATTTGCGAGTGCTGCACTGCCTGTGTTTGACCAGTCAACACACACTTCAGCCTAATTCCAACTGCACAACAAAAAAAAAATCCCACTAACACCCGCTAACATCTGGCTTTTTAATGCAAAGAGAACGCAAACAATCTGCATTCACACCGGGGTCATATGACGCAATAAACACAGGTTTTTTATTGTTTCTGGCACTGATCAGCATTGATGGGAACATAACACCCAGGTGAACGTAGTAATTTTCACTCTTTAACTGGTGAGATGCAATGACGTGCCAACACTAATAACGGCCTGTCTTCTCCCAAGCAGCATTAAAACACCCATCCAAATACATCTGCACCCCGTTTGAAAGAGAGACTGAGTAAGTAAGAGATATATAAAGAGAATAAACCACTGAAAAGTTTCCACAGACCTCTGTTCCTGCTGCTGTTTACTGTTTACCTGTTCTCCTGCCTGTCTGTGACATTGCTGGGCACACCGACAAAACAACCCACACACGAACAAAAGCTGGCATAAAGGCAGAATCGTGTGCAGCAGGGGTGTGTTCACTGGCAGCGGGAATGCAGTCTATCGCATACATTAAGCTGGTTTTAAAAACTTTGTGGAATTTTGGTGGAAAAGGGGTATAAGTCACTGAAGTACCTACACTGAAATTGAGCTATATAAGTCCCTCAAAATGTTACTCTATAGAAACTATGATTGTTCTTTGTCCTTGTGGTGCGGACACAGAAAAAGGTATTCTTAGAGCTATGAAAAAGTTCCTCGAGTCCGAAAACACCTTGTGTAGCACTTACAGGCTAGATTCACTCATGATCTCACAAATTCAGCTGCCCCACAAAGTTGTGATACAGGCAGACATGAAGCAGGAAAGTAAAAATATAAATACAGAAACTAATGCTTAAAATTACTGTTCTCAGGAACCTTAAAGCTTCCACATTGAAGGAATTTTAATTTTTTGAGTCTTTTGTTTTTAACTTAAGTATGGTCTCATGTAAAGCAGCTGCTTTTTATTTGTATGCAAGTTAAAATTAAAAGAAAATAATAATAATCAAAGGTGATAGAGTACAGTATTTTAAACCTATTTTAATGAATTTACAGAGCAATTACTGCATTGTGATGTATATTGTTAAAGTCATTTAAAAAACAAACAAAAAACATATATTGTGAGAGAGGATGCTGGCCATATCATCCACCCCTACACTAAGACGAGGGGGAAAAAAGAAGGAAAAAAAAATAAGTATTTTTTTTTAAGTATTTGTTGTGGTTTATGATAAACGCAGATATCCAGCTTTATTATGTATCAGTGAAATGTTTGTCTTTTCTTCTGTTGACAGTGCAGTTCTGTCCTAAACAGGCCTCTCGGGAGTGCAAATAAAAACCTGTCTAGTTTGCCCCAAAGATCATCCCTGTCGTCTGTCAGTCTGCTCTTGCTTCCCCCCCCCCCCACTCTGTCTATTTTTGCATAATTGTTTGCTTGTTTTCTGCATTATCTCTCCATCTGGAATTCAACTCCCTGCAGTGATAAACATGAGACCCCTCTCAGTCCTTCTTTCTCTCCAACTCCTTGCACCTAAAGGAGATGTAATTGTGATTAACAGCGCCATGACAAGACAACACAAGACTTCTGTCACGTTGGAAAAACAAACAAACAAAACTGATGAGATAAAATGATGGAAATATGTACAATATCTTATCACAGATACTAATTGTTTCCGTGTGGGAGGGGAGGGTGGCCGTGGAGAGAAGCTGTGCGTGTGAGGGGGTGGGGAGTGAGGGGGGACTTGAGAATATCCTCCCTGTGCGTTTGGCCTGCGCCTGACTTCAGAGCTAAACCCTCTCTCAAGAGAAGGTCAACACCAGGTTCAACTTTTCACCTCGGCAGCCTGAGAGAACACACTAAATACCAAGGATTACACCACGGTGCGCTGCAATATCGGCCGGCCTCCGCCGCATTTCAGAGCAGACCTGCACAGCACATTTCAAAACCACAAAATCCAATAATGCATTTTCAATGTAAATGCCACAACAAAATGTCTGCAGGAACACGGTTGGACGTACTTGGTGCAGATTTCACATAAAATATGAGTGCATGTGCTGAAAAGCAGTAGTATAAATAATATTCCTATTTACTGCAGCAGATTTGCAACAAAGGGAGTTAAATAACATTGACACAAACTACATTTTGATTAAATTTTGCCGACACCCATTAACTCACAAACTCAATAGAACATCAAAGGAAACAACAAAGCCCCACGTTAACCTCCAGCACTTAAGTCCTGAGTGGTCAGCTGATGTGGCAGGGAGTCAATGACCCTACGTCTAACTTTTGGGCACCATGTCTGGTGGTGCAGTGGGTGTGTGTGCATGTTTTTACACGTGGATGTGTGGGTACAGCGATGTCAGCGTCGGTCAGGTGTAACTGAACAGACCGACAGACAGACAAGCAGGCGGCCGGCTGGCGTCAGCGGCCGCACGCCTGTCACGACACACCACACGCCGAGGAGCCACATACCGCAGCACCCACACTGCGTACATACAATGAGCGCTCAGTCCCCCGCATCACGCACCAGCGGCAGCAGCAATGTGAAATATTCACACAGGGACAAAAGGTAGAGAGACAGGCGGGGGACTGAGCGCTCATTGTATGTACGCAGTGTGGGTGCTGCGGTTCAAGACAGTGAGGTTGAAATGGAAGAAGTGGAATAAAATAATAAATTGTGACAGACTTGAACATTCAGACAAATGTGTCACTGCACAGCAGCACATACAGCAAGAAAAAAGTTCATTTGGGATATCAAAAATGAGAAAATAAAAAAAAAATGTAACTAACAAACATCACCAAGAAACTTCCCCAGTTAATTACTTCCAATAAGAGAATCATTTTTTCAAATGCCATGTTTATACATGCAAATTATCTAATTAAATCTCAGCTTTTTTGCATAAAATTCCAGAAATTGAAACTAAAATGATCACCTAAATGCGTATTTTGGATATTTACTTTCCACTTGTCTGAAAAAAGACATGTTAAGGAAGCAAAACAGCCCAAAATCTCAAAAATGATGAGTGTATGAAAAAACTGTTTTCATCTGAGGTGCCTTGCCTTAATTTTGAGATTTACTTTGGCAAAAGAGATCTCAAAATATTCTTTACTATGGAAGATGTCCTTAGTTATAAATTGTTTTAATTTTCAAATTATTTTACAATTATCTAATTACTAATTTTACTTTATCTAATCTATTATAATAGTCATCAATAATCATAATGACAGCTGAAACAATTAATCGTGAGTGCCAAATTTGTCAACTATGAGCTAATCAATAATCAACAATTTTAATAATCAAGTGACTGTTTCAGTCATATTAAAAGGAACGATTTTTGATTCTCAGATTGGCTGTTTCTCTCGCTTTTGCACGATTATGAAGTGAACAACTGACTAGTTGTTTGTTGACTGCTGGTCAGACAAAATAATCAGTTTCTCAATTTAATTGGAAACTTGTGATTTTATACAATTTTCTTACATGTTATAGACTAAACAATCAATACATTATTAAAAAATATCAAGAGATTAATATATATTGAAAACAATCTTTAGTTGCAGCACGAATCACAACTTTAATTCAGCCACTTCCTCAAACTATTGCTGCAGTTTCTATGTGGAACTTTCATGGTAAATAATTGTTCTTTCAAATTCAATTTCAAGAAATATAACACAAAAATGTTGCGTTGCTTTATAAGAACTGAAAACTGCAAAGATCCTTAAAAAACTGTTATCTCTGAGGAGTCAAACCTGACTTTCTGGACCTGAGCGGAGACACAACAGATGTTTTACAGCTCTCTCCCGCCCTCTAGTGGAGCAGCAGGGGACCTACATTATCTCCCTGCCTTCGCTGTATGACCTCTTTATTAAAACTTTTAGTCTGACCTGATGTTTCTAACCTTGTGCGGATCTGGGGGATGAACAGCAAAGATATTAATGTCAACCATGTGTGAAGAAGTCGCTCGAGCATTTTCTGCAACCTGGGCCGAACGGAGTACAGTGGGGCCCTCTCAAGCTATTGCCGACACCCTGAGCCCCGCACATCTGGTGTTAATCAGCAAAGCTTACAAAAACACACACATACAAAGAGACAGACACACACAAGCAAACACTTCTGCAAAGATCCCCTTAAGAAAATCCCTCTCAACTCCTGAACTTCCGACATGACTGGGGTCAGCACACTTGCCCTGAATCTATTAGTACACACACCAGAGCCATGTAATAAGAGCTGGTGAGTTGTTACAGTGCAGCGTTCTCACACGCACACACACATTTTAGACTCTGGGACGAGTACAGCACATAACTAACCATGGATGCAAATACCAACATTCATTCAAATGAAGAATATAAACAGAGGAAGGGACAGACACGTGTGTTAAAAATCCACGAAGTCAGAGTGAATATGACACGGACTAAATGTCTGACAGCTCAGAAGGTAAAACTTAAGAAGCCAAAGCTTACAGAAAGGACAAGAATTTAACAATCATTTTTCACAGCGGAAATTTTGATAAATCACGGTAGGAAAAGCACAGAAGTAAATAATAACAGTATGAGGGTTTCACCCTACCTTTTTCAGTGTCAGAGTCCTGGCATTGTGCATGCTGACTCACTGTCATATTGACGTGGCTTAACGGGACACCTGAAAAAAAAGCAAAACAAATGAGTAACGTTATCAGTAATACTTGTAATTTTCTTACTATGACACGCTTTAGTCAGTTCATGTGAGTTATGTCTGCTATTAAAGAGGTCTTTCAACCACAGTCTCTCCTAGCCTATGCAGTCCAGAGAGGACATCCAAAAAGCAAATCAGGTGAAAACAAGGGATGGATTATACTGGATATTTTGCCGATATCTTCTATCTATCTTTTTTTCGAGATCATCAAGTCTCTTCTGTTGTGGATTTACCATGATATTACGCACATGCTTAATGTGATGATCCATCAGCAAATGGAGACATTAAATACCATGCTTTTTTTGTGTATGTAATATTCATTTATTGTGCAAAATAATTAAAATACATTTAAGTAGTGTTGATGTTTTGTACATGTTCATTTTGTCAATTAGAGAAAATAAATAAATAAAATTCATTTTGTCACATTGGCAGAAATCAGCATGTTGGACGACATCCATTTCAGCCCTTTGAAACCTGAGAAAATTTGCTTGCTTTCTTTCAAAACCATCTGTGGGTGGCTTGCAACTTAATAAAAACTGGCCCAAAAATTAACAAGAAATTAATAAACAATACAAGAAATTTATTAGAAATTATTTTTTGTTTTTTGCAACATTATTTAAATATATTATTTAGAGAAGTTTAACTAGTTTTCTGGACATGTTTATCTCTTTTTTTTTTCTTTTCCACATCTCCATGTGTTTCTTTCCATGATATTTCTTGCCAAGTTGCTCATTATGTTTTTCCTATGCTTTGAAAGAAATCAAGCCAATTTCTCGGGTCTCAGAGGTTAAAATGCTTGCAACTTAATGCAAGTACAAGAAAACTGATGATGGTCTAGGTGTTAAAGGGTTAAAGCCAATATCAACTGATACAGATGACATGCCGATATTATCGTGCATCCCTAATGAATCACCTGTACAGGTGAACAAGGGGTTGTCCAGGACCTTTACTAAAGGCTACATATAATGAAAAAAGAAAAAAACACTAGCAGGTGTGTTGCTTGTTAAAGAAAATAAAATGACCACAAAGATAAGACTTATTTTTTTGTTACCATTGGAGTGACACCTCTCTATCCCAATGTAATTTGGTAAAACAAAGGTTTGAATTGGTCTTAATTCTTGATCATCACAGAATCAATGATTATTTTTCCACTTTCAATCATTTGTTTGAGCACAGCCTACATAAAGTGCAAACTGCATTAAGGTTTCACGAGTAGCTACTGACACAAATCATTTTAAAACTTATTGCAGCTCAAATTACTGCAGTCCTAACCTGGTGTGTAGTAACATACAGTGTAGTGTGCTCCTAGTGAACAAATCCAGTTAGATAGAGTATTTGGGTAGAGGACATACCTCCTTCATTACCTTTGATCGACGCGTTTCTCTTCTCTCCACTGATGAGGTTTAGTGAATAACAGTCTCCTGCACATACAGAAAATAGGTACGGGCAAATGTGAGTTTTTTAAATACGATTCTAACTACAGTGAGCCTCACAACCTCACATATAATGGCTAGCTTCCTTTCAAATTTGGCTCTGTGGCGAGTTTAAAAACCCAAAACATTTAGCTAACGCTAGCCTGTGCGATTGACGTTAGCTAACGTTAGTTTGCGGTTGCGGCTCCGCGTTGCTTGTTGCACACTCATCGGTTAGTGTCCTTGTAGTCTTTACATTTGTAAAAGTGGACACGCTATTTAAAATCCCTTACAAAAAGCGCTGAAATCTCACCTTTGAGCAGCTTGTCAAAATGTTTTTGAGTGCGGTCGGTGTCTTCTTTACCTCCGTATGGCGGCACAACAAGCCGGACTGAGCTCACTGCTGCCCCCTGTGGCCGCAACGACATCGACAAGTTCCTGTCTGCACCTGCCTTCATGAGATTAGCTGAAAGGAAAAGATACACGTGAAAATAAATGGCGGTGTTGACCATTATAGTTAAACACTGCGTTAAAAATTTACTTAAGTTTTTCTTTTAATATTTTCAAACGTTATTGAATACATTCAACACCTGGAGGATGTACGTGAGATTTTCATATGCCCATACAAAATGTATAAAATAGTTTGTTTTTTTTTAAATGAAAAATGATATAAAAATAAACAATTAATAAATAAAATGCAGGGAAAATAAATAAACATTAATAAAATAATAACCTTAAAGGTCTTCTGAACAGATGAATAAAACTCAGACGTCTAAATGATGACATTTTCAACGGCAATGTCAAGTATGGTTTAAAATGATATCTTTACAAAATTAAAAGCTGGGTATCCCTTAAAGCTAAATCATTTTATGAATAAAATATTTTTGCAAAAATATTAAAGTTAAATACATACTCATCAGTTGAGAAATTGGGATTTTTAACAATGAGTAATTTACTATCTCTATTAGTGAGTCATCATTTTCAAAATGTTTTTAAAAGTACATCCTAAAAACAAACCAGACATAAGTGGCAAGAAAACAATCTGCAAACATGTTTAATCATTTCTCCTTCACAGTTACAAAAAGTTTATCTATTGTTCTCATTTGTGAGGAAATGACAGATATTAGCTTTAACATGGTAGTGCATATGTGTGCAATTTTAAAAAGAAACTCATTGATTTGGCATTATATAATTATGAGTTTTAAAAAAAGGATTGTGTTCCGTTATTTTGTCTTTAAGTATAACCATCAATCTGGAAGTAGTAATGTCCTTAAAACGACATCAAAATATTTGCTTTGTGCTAAAGATACTGGAGTACTGACTTGATAATCAGATCAAACTCTTGATGAGAAATGAACACTATAGTTGTCCAAGAAAGCTTTATAGTTATACATTTCACCATTAAATAAATGAACATATGTATTATCAGAAAAAAAATCCATTACTGTCCCCCAAAGTATTATCTCTCGCCATGCAGAACAGTGATGATTAAGTGCCAGCTGTACCTGTAACACTCAAACATCTCAGCAGTGGCCACATCCTCCCCACTGGATATTTTCACACCAGCACACCAGCTCCAAACCAAGCCTCACCTCCAGTGCTGAGTCCGACATGTTGTTCCAAGACAACACTTCGGACAGCTTCCATGATATCTGAGAGAGGCTGGTGCTCAGGAAGAGAAGTGGGACAGTGTGTTAGGGCTCTGTGCCGCCTGCCCTCAATACTGCTTCAGTGGGTCTCCAAAAAGTCTCAAGCAAGCCAACTCATATTGGGCCTCATGAAGCACCACTCTCATTTCAAGTTTAAACAGTTTCTAGATATACTAAATTCATGAGATCACTAAAAGCTATTTTAATCCAACACAAACTTGATGAACATTTGGATTTACTGCAGTCACATACAGATCATGTCAAAACAATTATTGGTAAAGAGTCAAGAACACAGAGACCTCAAATTTTGATTTCAAGTATATGTTTTATTACTTTTTTAATAAAAAGGTGGTTTTATTTGAAATTGTTGTGTTGGCTAAAAACCTCAATACAGCAATAATAATACTAAGCACCACCATCACATAGTCCGTATATGCAAACTAGTTATTTTTTTTACCTCTTCTCACAAAGGTGAGGGGCAATATTTTTGTGAATAAAGTTGCAAATCATAAACAACAGTGTGAGATAAATACAATTGGTACAGATGTGGCTGGGGTCATAACCATATTACTTTGAAGTGAAAACTTTAACACCCAGATGGGCAGGCACTATAGGAATACTTCACCCTCAAATGACCATTTGTACATCAAATCGTCACCAGGTTGAATTCGCAAAGAAAAATTTGTTTTTCTCGCAAGCCTCCAGGGAACGAAGAATCAAAAAAAAATCTTGATGAATTGAAGTCATTAAAGATTACATGAATTACATTCCAAAAGCAAATTATACCAAAAATGTATCAAAAAACTAACACACGTTCTGCAGGATAATCCAAGTTTGTTTGTTTGTGAATTTATTTCTAACCACAAAAAAGAAAGAAAACAACAAAAAAGAAAGAAACAATAAAAAAGAAATAAAGTCTAATTTATCCAGTCGTACGCTCACTATTTCCCATACATATTCATTTTCGCTAAAACCTTATGATTTAAAACTGAAGAGAAAATGAAACTCATCTATACTGTCTTCAGTGCCAAACTCCATTCACAAAAACAGCGATTTGACCTCACTGAAAACATGGAATGAAATGAAAACACAAACTCTGGTCTTCCCCTGCTGTGATCAGTTAGTTTGTTTTAAAGGTTTAGTGAAAATTCACCAAAACCACAATAACACAAACTACGGACTGAAGCAGAGGTAGACAAGCAGCTCCTGTGTTAAGCAAAGTAAAATTACTGCTTAAAATTACTTAAAATTACTGTTTTGCTATTGTTGGCTTCAAATCATCATTCATTTTCTCACTTTTTTGGATTCTTTGTTCAGTGGGCAAGTTTTCTTTATGCATTCAATGTAACAAGGGGTGAGTAATTGATAAACAAGTGAACATTTGGGGTTAAAGATTTCCTATGAGGTACATCCAGTGTAATTCCTGCACCAACAGGCGGCAAACAATATTACAGCAAAATATAAATTTGATTGAAAAGAAATGTATGGAACTTAATTTGATATGTGAAGTATGCAGACTTATATAATTCCATGAATCTACCACGACTATTAAAATAACATTTTACCCTCTATTCTAACTTTCACAAACCACAGACATTGTCAGTGACATTGCCATATGTGGTAAGTCCTGTTCTGAGCACTGACATCACAAACTGATAATATTAAAAATGTAATTATCCTGTTTTTAAAATACTTGTTTCAGCATGTGCTTAATGTTTGAATGAAGACACACTGTGACTCACTATAATCTGCTATCTCTCACCATAATAATGTGGCCCCAGTGCCTCGCTACTGAGTCTTTGAATTTTTAAGATTCAAAAAGTAGTCTTAAAAAGCCCAGATACAATGTAGTCTGAGGCTCTTCCATCAATGAGGCCGGTTCCATCATTGTCGACAAACCAGCAGGGAATATTTTCCCCAGTCTTTACATCCCTGCTGAAGTCTTTCTGCCAGTGTCTGCAGAAGAGAGGGGAAAAACACAATGAGGAGATAAAAATAAGCACTCCTTCACCTTGCATGCATTATGTATGTGTGTTCATGAGGCATGCACACCTGGTCACGTTGAGTATTTGTCCCTTCACATACATAGTGGCATCTAATTTCTCCTGGACCGCACCTGGACGCAGGTCTGTCACCTCAAACCCAACCCCATGGTAGAACTGACCTGGGGAAGAACATCTTTTGATTTATTCAAAATCGTTTGTTGATTCCTAATTCAAAAATTAGAAATCAACAAACGACCCTAAAAGCTACATAACTAAAGCACAAAGATATGAAACTTTCTTGCAGATTTCTACCTAGCAGACCATGAACCGAAGTCGACAAGTGGTGGCTGTCCAGGGTGTAGAAACCCAGGTAATCTTGTTGGTCATGGCGTCTCTTCCAAACCTTTGTGTGTTTAATGACCTCAAATTTAACAGTGTGCTTCAGCGTCACTGTCAGACTGCAGTTCTTAGTCAACCTCAACTCCATACTGCAGGAAAGACAAAAAAAGTTGTGCTTATGAACTAAACTTATGATCATTTGTTTTTTTTGTGATTTACAGGAAGCACGTGGAGCAAAGTGAAATGTATTTGTTGGTTAAGCAATATCACATGAGAGGGAGTGATGGTACACAGTACCACAGCACCACCTCCAGTGACATGACCTGACCATAACGACAAACTATCTACTGAATAAATATGTAAATTATTTTATCATTTAACCCTTTGAAACCTGAGCAGATTGGCTTGTTTCCTTAAAAAAAATACAAAAGCTACGTCCTTTCAATTCCAACCTTGGCCCTGTCCTGCATGCCATCCCTTCTCTCTCACACTTTCATGCAACTGTCCAATCGAGTAAAGGCAAATAGACAGAAAAATAATCTTTACCAAAAAATAATAAAATACATTACTAAAAAAACAAGAAAATTACCTGAAAACTAGTAAAACAAACAAAATGCAAAAAAGAAAGTTAAAAAAACAAAAACAAATGAGACAAACAAGAATTTGAAAAAATGGCTAAACAATTACAGTCACATAATTTTGAATGTTAAAATGCTAATTATAATTATAGGGGTCTTTTCATTTTTTTTTTCCAGCTTTTACATATATTTTTTTTAAATCAACTAATTTATTTTGGAAGAAACTACTTCACTTTGCTCAGGGTTTAAAGTTGAAAACAGCACAAGAAATGATGCCACTCCAGGCTTCAAAGGGTCAAATGTAAAGCTTGTTGTTGACCAATTAGGCCTACTGTAGATAATGTTGACAAAGAAGTGTTACTCACTCAGCGTCTTTGATCGAGGCTGCATCAGACCACAGCAGCTTGAGCTGCTTGTCATTGAGAAAGACTGAGATGTCCCAGGTGCTCACCTCCAGCCTCACCCCCAGCTTCTGGTGGATGATGCCAAAACGGCCAAAGTAGGTGTTGATCTTTCCATCCTCCACAACTTTCTTCTTGCCAATAATTTGTCCATTTACCACAAAGCCTGAAAGTAATGACAGGTTTGAGTTTGTCGTCATTTCTCACATCTCTCACAATAAAGGGACCTGTGCTCTGTTTTCGGAGGCACAGAGTGAGTAAAACTCTCTGCTGACCTGATTTTGGGTCTCTGACCAGGCTGAAAATGGTTCCTGGTTTGTCGTTGATGTTGAAGCACAGAGCGTCATCTCTGTCAGGCAGCTCTATCATGAAATGAGGATCTCCGTCCACTGTACAAGCATCATTAAAGTGCCATGTTGGACAGAAAACATATATGAGTCAAACTCTAGCATAAAAGGCATTTTATTATGATATTTTATTACAATCTGCAGCAACAGCAACACTGCGTAGTTACATAGGTACATAGTGGCATGTTATGAATTACAAATAATCAATACAAGCATTAACCCATGATAAACACATCAGTGTGTTATGCCCAAGAAAAACCTTTCAGGTCAAATTCAGTTGCAGTTTGTCATAAACAATTTTCCAACTCCCTCACATGATTCGATTTCAATTGATTGCCATTAAAAATAAAGTCTGAAATGTACCCGGCGTCCCAGGATGTTAAGTGTTTCACTTCAATTCACATAAAAACAAAAATATAAAACATTTAACCAAACAAAACAACCACACCATAAACGTTACAAATTAGTTCAGCTGTTTGAAAAGTAGATGCAGTGCAACATCCCAGTGTAAAAATGTTGGTATATGTAATGTTAAAAAGAACTTTAACCTCGTCTTTCCAGTACTAAATCACCATGAATATGTCAAAAACTGCTGTGACAAAATAGCATAAAACTGAATACTAAAAATGTCACAAGAGTCATAACATCATATCTGATATTTTATAACTGACTGTAATGACCTTATTTTAGAAAGAAAAATACATAAACATTCATGATTCCTGTATTTGATGAATCTTGGTCTTCTATGCACCAATACAAAAATCTATTGGAGGTTTAATTAAACGTGACAGGAACAATGAAGCATAAATATGATAAACATGACGCAGTAGTTAAAGCACTCTTGTATGAACAGTTTACCATCTGATTGGGTACGAGAACCGCTATCATGGAGACTGCTGCCATGGGAACTGCTGTCATAGTAATCATTTCTGACGGGAGAATTATGTAGACGACTACCATGAGAACTGCCGCCATGAAACGTCCTACCAGAGGCAGAGGAACCTGTTATTAAAAATAATAAAAGCAAACTTCAGTAAAGTTAAGAGGCAACAAGTTTTGTAAAGTATGTCACACACAGTTGCGAAAACAGAAGTTGACGTACCCCTGTGTCTCTCTGCTTTCTGACGCTGGTCTGTGAAACAAGGCAACAGTTAGAAGACACACGACATGTTGGATATCTTTGGCATGTTCTGTAAACACATACTGGTTCTACTGGTTCAGTGGGTTTCTAATATAACAATATGCTATGATTCTGAAACAAAAATAAGAATAATCTTTTTTATGAGTCAGTTAAGCTCATTACTCCTTTTTGTTCTTGGAGATAAAAGAAAAGGAAACAACAACTGCTACGTTGAATATGCATTTACCCTACCCTCAGTCAGTTTATCAGCGATGAGAGGGCTGTCTGGTCCGTCTTCAGTGTCGGGCTTGGTGACAACCATAGAGGTGACAGGGGTGACGAAGCTGTATCGCAGGGACAATTCCAGGGCCTTGGCTGTGGCTTCTTCTTTCTCCTGCTGAGTACCAATGTTGCTGGGAGATTTTTTTAAAAAGAGCTGGTCATTTTAATAATGACACATAACAGACATGTGCAACAAAAGTTTGAGAATTGTTTGAGAATCAGTTATAGTTCATGGACAAGCATGTTTAAAATCCTGGTAAAGGTAGATAAACAGATAAAGGAAAAGTCAGAAGGACAAACCTGGTCTCCAGTAGCTGTTGGATGGTGAGGTAGGCCCACAGACGCTCTGTGAAATCCCCAAAAATGTACTCCTGTCCTGGGTACATTGCATCCAACTTTGCCTCGCTAGCCCTTCCCCGCACCTGGAAGTCCTCCTCAGGCTGGAGAAGACGACGTGGAAATCAATAATATTATTTGACAATAAGACAAAGAGCCTACAGCTGTGCTAGCAGCTTGAAAATTGGTCATCCCTAGCTTTGTACTGGGTTCTGATCGTATAAACCTACATTACAGGAGACTGCTAAGACCTACCTTCACAGTACAAAATTTCAAAATTAAAGTCAGAATATTACAAGAATAAAGTCATAATATTACAAGAATAATATCCTAATATTATAAAAATACAGTTGTAATTTTGAGAAAAGAAATCATAATGTTAAAAAATAAAAATCTCATAATATTACTAAATTGTTGTGATTTTTCAGTGCGCACCATGGTGGTCAAATGATAATCCCAATAGGGTGTAAGAGTAAAGAAGCACCAAGGTATAGGGATTTGATCTTTACTGAGGCCCTAAGATAGTATGGAAAAAGTGCCTCTCAAACTGCTAAAGTAAAAACACTTGGACTACAACAATCCTAAACTGAATTCATTCATAACCACCACTCTAAGCACTCAATATTCAGTAACAGGAACTGAAACAGGAGAAAATTCGCATACTGTCTATTCACCACTATTTCTACATAGTGTTTTATTCATGCTTTGTTAATATATTACTGTAAATTTCTCACCCCCTGGCCAAACACCTCCACCATGAAGTTGTCCAGGTCATTGTCCGTCAGCTGACCGGCCACCACAATCTCTGAGCCATTAAACAACTGGCTGTAGTGGTTTTTGGTCAAGAAACCCACTGCATTGACAGGATAACGCAAGTCCACTTCCAGGAGCAGAGGGCTGGACACCTCTTCATAGAAACCCTGAAACAAAGACAAACCGCAAATCATGCACAGTTTCCAAAATGTCCTAGGAGGTGCAGACAGGTATCCCCAAACTTGCATGAACATTTTTGCCTGCCCTAAAGCAGCATTTCCTTTTACCTTGAGTTGAACAGCTGCATCTGAACCCTCAAAAATTCTGCGGGCAAGCCCTTTGTTTTGTCTGGCCATCACATCCAGGAAAGCATAATCCACATCATTTCCGAATCCAAGACAGAACACAGTCATCCTCCCCCCGACAGCAGTGCGTACATTCTGCTGAATCTGTAGGAGGTTGGACTCCCCTACATGCATACAGGCATACGCGTGTTTTATGTGAATATGCAATGAAAGCCTTTCAGTTCCAACAAGACCTTAACTTCACCTCTAAGATTATTCAAGAGCTTATCAAACTATTGAAAACTTTCAGTTCTTTTGTAAATAAAACTGTTGCATTTACAAATCTGGAGGGAATACAGCACACTCTATACATGTACCAAAAATGAGTCTTAATGCACAGAAAAAAATTCAGTCCTATCTTTCCTGACAAACTGATGTGTCATAAAGAAACCGTTAAGGACTATTTTGTCTATTTTGTTGTCTGCACATCTGTTCCTATATTCAAGAACATGGGGGGAATTTCTTATAATCCATGTTTTAGATTCATGTATGTAAACTGTAAGTGCAACTTGAAAGGTGAGTGGGGGCAGTTGTTCTAGTTTAGACTCGTTTTAAGCCGCTGTACTTAACCTACTACTGATCTTTCACAATAAAATATTATGAATGTTAAATATTATGATCTTCCAAATTAAGACAGCTCACCACTGTTTGGCATCCCATCAGTCAGTAAAATAATAATGTCTGCACTCCTCTCTGGAAGGTTCTTCTTTTCTCTTTCACTCATCAGCATTTTCACAGCCATCAGTACAGCATCATTGATATTGGTGGCTAAAAGACAATAATAAAATGAATTGATTAACATCAACATTTCAAGAGATATATAATTACAGTTCTTCAAGATGTTCTTTAATAATTCAACATTTTGGTGAGCATCATATGACAAGATCCATGCCATTCTCATTTCTGTCCACTAACTTTCTACTTATCCACTACATTATAACATGTAAATGTAAAGTATTCATGATTTGCGGAGATGCACAATAGCAAAAATGTTTTTCTAGTGACTGGGATATTTTCCTCTTACATCCATCATCTTTTAGTTTCCTGACGAAGGTGATGGCTTTATTCACATTTCCCTTTGTCGCTTTGGTAAGAGAGTCCTTCCAGGTTTGAATCCTATGATCAAACTGAATGAGAGCAAAGTGGTCCTCTTCATGGAGGTCTTTCAGAATGGCGGCCAGAGCATCTCGGGTCTGCAAAGGTCCCCAAATCCACATGTGAAGATGTGCATACAGTGATGCATACAGTACGGAGCTTAGATACACACAAAGGATTTTACCTGTGCAATCTTTCTTCCACTCATTGATCCACTTGTGTCAATCACAAACACAACATTCTTTGGGACTCTGGCCAGGTCAGGTGGAGCAAAAAAGTGCACAAAGTATCCCTTTACAATCTGAAGGGAAACACAATGTTTGATTAAGACTAATATGGAAATATAACACAAGTGTACAAATGTATGCTTACCTTCAAATGGCTAGGGGAGTGATAGTAAGATCAGAAGTAAAATACTTTTTTTCAGCTTAAGGTTTATTTAACAGTGCTCTAAGCTATTTTCAAGCGACCCAGCTCCCAAAGAAAATGTTGGCATTGTGCATTTCTGCAAATGATGGGTACATTATATGATTATGTAGCAGATACGTTGAAACGTTATGTTCCAAAAATGACAGGGTTAATGTATGATTAGGTTTAGGCCAGTCATTAGAAATAACTGATGGGGGGACAAAATGTTCCTAATCGGGCCCCTCATTATACCGACTCCAGCACCAAAAGTGGAGCATTGACCACTGCATGGGCTGCCCTGAGCCTTGAGTCTGGGGTCATCTGTACACTTTGACCCTGGCAGTGAGCCTGGGGACACTTTCAAAAATGTTTAAAATACCCCATTTGAGGGGCACCATCAAGGCCAGGAAAGCAGCAATGTCTCAGAAAAACAAACACACAAACAAAAAAGGCTTTTGGGTAACTATCCCCTCCAGAAAAGCAGTGATGTCCCAGCAAAAAACAGCTACTGTTTGTTGGGCCTGCAAAATGCTGGAGACACAGCAACAACTTGTTAAATCACAACCAGTTTTGCTGTGTGTTTTTGTTGGCCTCGTGCACTGCACATCTATATATTACTTTAGAAACGTTGTTGTGATACGTATGAAACATACAAATGTAATGTATTTGCGGTTTGCAGCAACGTACAATGTCAACAGTTTCTGCAGTTTAACTGTATGAGCGGGGAATGAATATGGAAAGAGGCAGCGCTCCAGCAGGTGAATGTCATGATATTGTGCTTTAGATAATGTAAGTGAGTCTTATGTGTTTCTGCAAAGTCTTTGTTGGCTGCTGACCTGAACTTCCCCGATGCTCTGTTCTCGTTTCACATCGTACTTGATGATGAAATCACCATCAATTATAGTGCTTTCACATCCTGGACATTTTCTCTGTTGCTCCAGTGTTGGTGAGAAGGAGATCTGTGCCTGAGAGACAAAGACATTAATTTCAACTGTGATTATTGGACACATAATTTCTGCATTAAAAAAATCACTATTAGGGTTTTAAAAGTCTATAACAAGAGGGATAGAAATCTTTTAACACTTTACCTTTGTGTCTGTGACAGTTTTCTCCACCAGGGGAAGCAGCTCATTGGAGAGGAAAGTTGCAGTGGCATCAACAAATGCAATGCCCTGAGGCTCATAGATAAGTGCCACAATCTGTTTACAGACAGACAGACAGACAGACAGACAGACAGACAGACACACACACACACACAGACACACACACACACACACACACACACACACACACACACACACACACGCAAACACTAAAACTGAGGCAAATCGAGTGGGAAATCATTGTGACATAAACATCAACAGTGGTTCTTGAAGGACTAACTGAAACCATTATATCACATTTGTAGCCAATGTATTTACCAAATATGCCAAACTTATTGCATGTTCTCTGCTTCACACACAATTTAGATTTATTTTTGCAAACCTGTAAACATGGTGTCTGTATTGCTAACCCTTGCCATTCCATGTTGATACATGTGCTGTGCAGACCAAACAACATCGCGTGATATGGATGATGTCTTACGGCCAGACACACAGAGAGGATTTGACTTAGCCTATTTTTTCCGTTCTTTTTCTTGAAAAACAAATGTTTTTGATTTACTCTGCTGCTTTTTTATTTTATTTATTTGAAAACTTGATAAATAAAACCTTTTCCCCCTTATTCAAATTTATATAGTGTTTTGTTAGATTAAACATTCATACCATACACATTCAGATTCCTGTGTTTGTGTGTTTACTACATATATGACAACTTTATTGCAAATAGTTATGGCCTGCACATAGAACAAGCAAAATGTGTGTGTTTTTTTAATACCATTTGTTAGTTCGTAAGGACATGTTTTGCTTATTCAGTGGATGGTTTATATGTATTGTCTTGACACAAAACAGAGTTTGAAGAGTTTTGCACAAATGGCTTTTGCAAGAGATGGGTGCTTGTTTGGTTTAAGGTTTTGTACTTAGTGTGACAATTTAGCAAAACTAGCCTTTACTGTATGTATATTTACGGTATATTGTGTAGGCATATGCGTGTATGTGTGTGTCTAAGAGCCTTTGGAGTACAGGGGTGGGTTTTCTGTAGCTTCCATTTCAGTTGGGTGTTTTTTTGCTTTTATTTCAGTTTTATTTAGTTTGATTTGATTTGAATAGATTTTTCACTATCGACCTTCTTGCATCTATATTAACTGTTATCTATTTTTGTTTTGAGTCTATAAAGTCAGCATGTTAAAATGTATGTGTTAAAATGAATAAAATTTAAACAAAAAATAGCCTTTAGTTTCAAAGATAGCACCTAAGCAATCAGAAAAAAATCCAGAAATATTAATACAAATTCCTCAAACTTTGAATTCCTAACAAGAAGTTTTTCAGCTGCTTCTGACCAGTGTGTCATTATTAAGAAAAATCAAAGAAGAGAGAGTTTGTCCAACCTGAAACTCCTGCACTGGTTGTTGGGGTGTAACTCGGGTTAGAATCTCGTACTGGCCCAGTTTCCTCTGAAGGAGCTCCTCGTAGGTCAAAATAAAAGTCACACTGCTGTTGGCTGCAATGTTGACAGACACAGAAAACTTCTCCATCTTCCTTCCAGAAGCTCTAAAATGATGGGCATGTATATGTTAATATGCTGTTGCGCAGGCAGGCGTCAATGCATACTGCAACATTTTCCAGTCCAACATACTTGACCAGTCCAGCAGTCTGTCCTGAGGAAACAGCCTTCTCATACTGTTTCTTGGCTTTTTCCTTCTCCTTCACCTCCCCAACATACATCTGACCATCAATTTCCCTGTGAGGCACAAAGACATGTGTCAAAGGTCAAAAAAATCATGAGTCTGTGCTTACTGTGCTAACTGAGTTTCAACTGACATGCTGAAGTTAGTGATGAAGGCGGTCTTGGGCAGCTCCACTTCAAAGAAGATTTCCTGCGAGAAGTTTGCTTTATTCAGAGCCTTGGAGGTCATGACGGTGTGCGCGAAACGAGACATCACAGTGCAGTCAATTTTCACACTGTGGACCTCCACCATCTGAAAGAACAGAAAGCAGCATTCTCTTAAAAGGTCTCTTATATTTTCTCTTACCAGAAAGTTAAAGAAAGAAAGAGAAAATCTCAGAGAAGTTAGCCCCAGATGCACCAAACACTCTTAACCATCCAAATTTGCTCTTACGCAGGTGTGCTAAATGCTGAATCCCACTTGATCATAGTCACCTATTAGCAAAGGTAACGCTCCCTTAACACTATACAATGGCAGTCATAGTGATGTGTGCAAAGTTGTAGACGCAGATCTCTACGTCTACATGTGCAAAAACTCCCCTAACTATAACACATAGTTAAATTCACATCCTGTTAAATAAACTTAAACAAAGTGACTGTGATATTAGGGAAATGTCTTGAAGTATTAAAATAAAAGTATGCATGCAAAAACGTTTAAATATAGCTGATAATTAAAAAATAATTAAAATAACTAAGAGGAAAAGCAGCAAGTCCTCATACATACAGTACATAAGAGAAGCTTGAGCCATGAAATGTTTCATGCATGAAAAATAATAATAAATGCCATCTCATTTTTATAATGAATCAACTAATTGTTTTACCTGCACTTGTATAATCCCAGGTACTTTTTGTAAAGTGGTGATCTAATAATAGTAATGGAGTAAAAAGTACAATATTTCCCTCTGAAGTGTAAAGGAGTACAAGTGGAAGGTGGCATGGACTTTAATAAATACATAAGTAATGTAAAAGTTCCCCAGATATGTGCTTAAGTACTGTATTTGAGTAAATGTACTTAGTTACATTCCACCACTGGTCGGCAGAGAGAATCACAGTAACTGAAACTGCAGTTGGGATCAGTGCACTTAGCCCTTAAATTTAATAATGCAGTAATATATAATTACTCTGAAACATCATCGAAACTTCATAAAATGATATTCACACATTTTCTCAAATGTTAATCAAATGCAATTTTTCCTTGTGCTGGGCAACAATTTGCGGCCTGTGAAAACAAGATGTTTGTCTCTTATCTTGATAGTGCTCTCGACCACTCATAAATGTTCTCTTACTTAAGAGCAAAAACAAGAAAACATTGGTGAATACCAAAAGTCAGTGGGTACTAACAAAATAAGACAAAATCGTTGATAACGAGCAAGATTAATCTGTTGGTATAACATTTTTTGAGCGAGGCCCAAAGTGTCACTTCTGCCTCTAGTCACATTTTCGCTTTCACATTTGATGTAATTCTCTACTTGTCCAGCAGATGCCCTCAGACTTTTTCCCACCTTCCTGTATCTGTCCTGCAGTAACCTCTTTCCCTCTTCTCAGTATTTAACCCTTTAAACTCTCTCAGCATCATTTTCTTGTGCGTCATTCAGACATTTTTTACAATAATCTAAACCTTTCAAACATGAAAATGCAAATTTGATTTGATTTATTTTAAAAACGTGGGGAAAAAAAGAAAATCAGCAAATGCCTCACAAACTGGAAAAAAACTAAACAACAAAACAATTAGATATTTAAAATAAGGTTACAGTAAAATATATATTATTATTTATCAATATTGATTATTTTATTTGAGCACATCTTTCGGGTTGTTTCTTTTTCTTTGTTTGTTTGTTTGCTTATTTTCAGGTAATATTCCTGTAACTTCATACTATTTTCTAGCAATTTTTTTTGGGTCAACTCTTGCTAAGTCACTCATTGCCTTCTTTCCATATTTTTGAAAGAAATCAAGCCAATTTGCTCAGGTTTAAAAGGGTTAAATAAGGGTCCACCAGACACAGGAATGGAAAATATAAACAGAAAAGGGTTTGAGGTAACAGTATATGCTCCAAAGCATTTGCACAAAGTAACAAAGTAACACTGTGACTGCAACAGTCTGACAGGGAATAGATCTGTTAAGACTTGCCACTCATACCAGTGAGCCTTTGTGTTTTTATTATTCCCAGAAAATTACAGAAACTGTTACAAAACCTTCCAGTTTGCCTGGTTTATCTGTATTTGAGGTCTCCTCCCCTTGTTGCTCAAAATCCACCAGGTGTGGCACAGAGAAAGGAAAATTTTGCTTTTTGAGTTATAAACTTTGTAAAATGCATCAACAAATTATTACCAATAAAAATCCAAAATATCATCGTATAGCAAGACCAGTAGCCAAGAGAACCGGCAGCTTACTGTTATCCCTCTTCTTTTTTTTTGTTTGGATCAGAAGTCATGAGAAATGTCCCCAAATTATTCATGTCAAAGAACCAAGAGAGGTCACCGTTATATAAACATGATGCAAGATGCAAGAGAAAGGGAATAAAATACAGATGGACAAATGACTTCCAGTATGTTTACTGTCTCCAGCAAAGCAGAGAGAAGAAATACATGCAAATGGACACCGCAGGGGGAAGAGCGGAACAAGCAACATCTGGAAACAATGAGTTTTATAGAAAATATGGACTTCATTTTGCAAACAGTAACAATACCACTACTGTGAGATAGAAGCTACCAGTAATCTTGACCATGACCTCATGTATATTTAATTACAACATCCAGGTTCCACAATCAATTTCCCAATAATACCCAATAAATATAAATGCCTTGTTGTTAGAAAAGGGCATGTCTCTGTTTTGATTTTAGAATTTTATATCTGTATCAAAAAAAAACAACATTTACTTACATTTGCAGAATTTATGCTTCTTTTCTGTAGGAGAAAAGGAGACATACATATGTGGTTTATTTAACAACCAAAATTGTCAACTTGGGTTTTGTAGCAGGGTGAATGAACACACAAACACAACCTACAGTCTCTTAAGTATTTTAAGTTGAGTACCTTTATAGACCGCGGGCCCACAGCTTCTTCAGTGTCCTGGAAAACAACATGACTGCATGGTTAATGAGAAATGAGATTATAGAGAGGATGTGCACACAACAAATGAATATTTGCCATCACCGGAGGGAAACTTCACCCACAGAATGACAATTTGTACATCAGTTAATCACCCCGTGTCATCTTAATCATGAAGAAAACACCCTTTTTTCTTGCATGCCCCTGCAGTGAACAAAGAATCCCAAGAAGGCAAACATTCTTCATGAACTGACGTAAATGGGGACCATGTTTAACAAAAGCAAAAGCTGAACTAGAGTTCACTAAAGAAATTAAGGATCCAGTGTGTAGGGATATGGAGGTATCTATTTGCAAATTGTATACCACATTCATAACTATGTTTTCATTATTTTTTAATTGCCCAAAAATAGAAATTGTGTTTTTGTCACCATAAAATGAGCTGTTTGAGTGGGTACTCTTTCAGGGAGTCAGCCATGTTGTTCTCCGGTAGCCCAAAATGGACAAACCAAATAACGGCTTTAGATAACGGCTAATCGTGTTTTCACATTTTCACACTGACCACTGCACTTCTCCAGGACTCTTGGCACACCAGAGAAGTTTTAATTGTGCAGCCTCGCGCTTACAGGCCACTAAATCATACGCATTGGACCTGTAAGATGTGTCCTTCCGTGTCGAGGCTTCGAAGCGTGTGTCAAGTAATTTATGAAGATTTTTGTGAAGCGCGACTCAAGGCTTGTATCGATGACGTATGAAGACTTGGGAGCCAGCTGTACCACATGACTGATTCATGAAATGGTTCGTTGGTTCAGCATGCGATACAAAATACAAGGGGCAACGAAACGCAACGGACCTTCACTGTCCCCTCACATTTTGTTGACTTGGGACTTTATTGTGCGTTTCTCTGCTATCGATTCAAGCTTATTAATGAGTATATTATTGGTTTATTGGCATTATCATTTAAGCACATTCAATTCAAATTCACAGCATTCAAATCATGCTTCATGCACCAAAGCCATGGTGTCATTATAATCACTTTGCCTGTTTTACTTTTATTGTCCACTTGATGGCACAGTAGAGCAAATGAAGCACCGTGAAGCTTCGGCCCATGAGTGAACCAATTGGATGGAAAGCTTCAATGCTTCATGAAACTTCATCTCGCCATCACTACTGCTCAGCCACGCTCGGGGTGCGGAAGTACTTTAGATTGTAGATTGCTACATTTTAGTGAAAATTAATGTGTTTGGGAAGTGTCGTTGTTTCCTAAGCAGCAATGATGTGTAGACGATGAAGAAACCTCCGCTGACACCGACTTAGTTGCATAAGAATCAATTTATTACAACAAAGTTCAGCATCCACCAGGCACCATGGTCTGCCTGGGAGAAGATTCGGGACCAATGTGAATCTCTCTCTCTTACAGCTCATGCATGTCTCTTATATAGGTACAAGCATCTACACATCTATCAGTAAACATTCCTTCACCCATTGTGTTCAACCACAAAAACCCCAAGAGGACACATTCCATGTAATTTAAGCCAAGTGTCCGTACATCAGACATCAGACCCCAAGGCCTAACCATCCCTTAACCTTTGATCTCAAGATAAGACACATATAAACAGAGCATAATACACCTCAGAAGAACTGGGCATTCAACTAGATAATGAGACTGATTATGCTGCACGAGTTGTGTGCGAGTTTATAAAAAAAAGATTTTTAAATTTTTTTTTTTGTAGTGAAACGCAGGCCTCCATTACTTCAATTCATGAGGACAGTTTGCCTGTTTCGAATTCCTAGTTCATCATTGAGGCATGCAAGACAAAAGTTTTCTTCACAAATTCAGCATAAAACACAGAGAGTAACTACTATAACTACTAATATGCAAATAGTCATTTAGACCATGCAATAAACCGGCAAATTCATTATTAATGCTCAGTGCACAGGGGCCTTTAGTGACAGGACTGAGGACTTGAACTTGCCTTTGACTTGGCTGCTGTAAAAATCTATAATATATATAACATATTTATAACATAATAACTATGTTTTCATCAGTGTATTATCACCCCAGAATAAGAACTGTTGTGTTTTTGTTACTTTAGAACGAGCTGTTTCTATATACCTATAGAGCAGATCCTTGTCAACAGAGATCACAAAGTCGCACTGCCAAGTTTCAACAGTAGCCCCAAACGGACAAATAAAACACTGGCTCTGAAAAGGGCCTTTGCTATTTTTGCTTTTTTTTTTTTTTTTTTGCATCTGCCACAGTGATTGGTGGCCTACCTCTGGTGCAACAGCTTTGGAAAAAGGCTGATTTTTTTTTTATTTTTTTATTTTTTTAACGTGAAACTAGTTTATTCAGTGTTTTTAACAGCTACAAGAAATGGGTCTTTTAATTTATTTATTTTTTATCTTTTGGAGAGAAAGACACCTCTGCAGACAATTTGGCTCCCAAGAAATAAACTCCCAAACTTCTGGATCCTAAATTATCAGAGAAAAACATTGTGTACAGATTAGTAGGTGTTGGGCTTTTGGCCCATCTGTGACATGCCATACTTGTAAGAGAAATACTGATTTGTAACATGAAACTACAGTGTTTTTTTTTTTGTTTTTTTTTACCTGTTTCCATCAACTAGTCCATTTTTTTTTTTTTTTGGAGAAGAAGAGATCTGTGTGGATAATTCAGCTTGCACAAATAAATCTCCTAAATAATGAACACTGGAGGAACTCTGACCAGAAGTTTCAGCTGGTTAGCAATCCTCACCGCAAGATGCCACTCAAACCCCTTCAATCCTACACACTGGACCATTAAGTCGACAAATTAAAAAAAAATTTAAAAAAAGGGAATAGGACAGTGATTAGCCGGTGTAGTATCGATGTGTGTTCCTGTCAAATAGTGTTTCCCCCCTGTTAATGCATAGCACCCCCCAGGTGGTTATGGTTAGGGCTAGGATTTGAGTTGGGAAACACATATTGAAGGGGAAACAGTCTTTGACACAATACCAGTCTTGCATAGCTGCACACCCTGAATTATTAGAACTTGTTTTCAGACAAGTTAAAATCATCAGCACTTGAAAAAAATGCCCACATTCCACCAAAAACCAAAAGATTGGCTTAGAAATGTGAGATATATCCCTACATAGCTGTTTTTAGCAGTTGTCAACTGCATTTCTTTCGGCTGACAATGCTTTGGTGTTTTAGAAAGAACTATCTCACACTGCTTTGGCCTCTTTTTAAATTACATTTTCTATGGGGCTCTTTTGTTTTTTTCCACAGCCTTGGTATTGGTGCTCTCTGAACTGATATTCTTTTATTCCCTTCCCAGGAAACCACTGTTGCTGTGCTGATGCCAGACATGCAAAGCACGCCACTTCCTGTATGCCTGAGGATTTATCATGGGAGAGATCAACTTTTACAACGTTAGATACAGACTCTTTTAAACAGTGTATGGAGTGTGAGCTAACCACAGGAAATAAACAAACAGGCGTTTGTTTGCATGCAAAATGCTGCACATGTAGTTTATTTTAAATACCTGCATCACTGCATCTCCGCGAGACACGACGAGAGCTCCCTGGACCTGAGTTGGAGGACAGATGCGGACACAAATCCACAGCAGCAGGACTCTCCAGATCACAGGCATGATTGGGAAACAGAAGAGCCTCTGCGCCGCCATGGCTAAAAACAAGTGTGGAGGGGACTGTGAGGCATGTGGGGATCAAGTCTTCCCATACCAGTATTACTCCACCCACACTCTGCGCTGCAAGAGGAGGGACACAATAACTGGATGTTTGTGTGAGTCAGTGTGCGTGGTTTCCCGAACATAAATTGCCCCTCGAAGATGTTTTGAGCCCTCATTTCCGACTTTAAGGCAGAGGCTGCCAGGAAGGCGCTCCCCGCCCCCAACAATGTGACCAATCACAGCAACGCAGCCCCAGCTCCTGACCAATCACAGCAACCCCCGCAGTCCAATTCAAACTTCTTCAGCAAGCCACTGACAGACCTGGAGTTCACACCTGTAGCCTATATTTGAAGATATGAATGAAGTACTGTTTATCTAAGCATTCTTTGCCGCAAAACATAATCTATGTTTAATGGCTAATGAAACAGAGCAAGGGTTTACTTTATGGTAGAACTCATTTACATTTCATATAAGGATGGACGACCTGCCCCCACCTACACCCACTATGCTTAAGTGAGGCTAAAATTTCCAAGAGGCTCTGCCATCAAAACACCCATCAGACCAATGGCAATGAGCTTCATTGAGTGCAAGTGCATGGATTGGCTGGCCCAGCTGTCAATCATGACAGAAAATCCCCTTTTTGTAAAATTTAATAATTCATTAAAACAGAACTTATCATAAAAACAGTCACTAAAACAAACATCTGGGTGATGAGTACTACTTTCAGTGCTAGAAACCGTCTTTGGGAAAGTTTTATTTGGCATGTAGGCTACTTTGAGTTCTTAATTTTGCCATGTTCCATTCACTAACATGGAAAGATGGGCTTTATAACCTATTTGGCAGCATGGATCTATTATAAATCAATCAAATTTGGCAGTCAGACACCGATCGAGATTGAAAAGCTAGGTCTACACCTTTGGGGAGATGTCATGTTGTCCATCTTTATATATAGTCTATGGTCGGCACCACCAGTTCTTTAGGCCAATCAGCGTCCTCGCGACTTCCAGACGGCTTTGAAGAGGCTCTGGACCACCATTTGGCGTCTCAGGAGGGGGAAGCGGTGCTCTGTCAATACTGTGTATGGTGGGGACCTGGCGCTGCTGACCTCAACTCGGGACGTTGTAGATCGGTGGAAAAATACTTCGAAGACCTCCTCAATCTCACCGACATGCCTTCCGGTGAGGTAGCAGGGCCTGGGGATTTGGGGGTGGGCATATGGAGTTTCGGACCGCCTGATACGGGCTTCACTGTATGACCGGTGCCAGAGCACCGCATTGCCGCCAGTACGTTGGACTCGTTTCCGGTGAGGGTTGCACTCCGCCAGGGCTGCCCTTTGTCACTGATTCTGTTAATAACGTTTATGGACAGAATTTCTAGGCCGATCTGTTGTGGTGAAGAGGGAGCTGAGCCAAAAGACAAAGCTCTCGATTTACCGGTCGATCTTCGTTCCTACCTTCACCTATGGTCATGAGCTTTGGGTAGTGACCGAAAGAACAAGATCACAGGTACAAGCGGCCGAAATGAGCCTGCTCTGTAGGGTGGCTGGGCTCTCCCTTAGAGATAGAGTGAGAAGCTTGGAGTAGAGCTGCTGCACCTCAGCGTTGAGAAGAGCCAGATGAGGTGGCTCGGGCATCTAATTAGGATGCCTCCTGGACGCCTCCCTGGTGAGGTGTTCAGGGCATGTCCCACTGGTAGGAGGCCCTGGGGTAGACCCAGGAAATGCTGGAGAGACTATGTCTCTCGGCTGGCCTGGGAACGCCTCGGGATCCCCCAGGAAGACCTGGACGAAGTGGCCGGGGAGAGGGAAGTCTGGGCTTCCCTGCTTAGGCTGCTGCCCCCGCAACCCGACTTCGGATAAGCGGAAGAAAATGGATGGATGGATGGATTTTAATCTAACGTTCAAAGAACGTTTTAAGAATGTTTATCATTTAAAAAAATGCTCCTTTAAGGTTAAATGCTGACTAAGACATAACATTATTACTGCAACATCCTGAGGATATTTTGGTGATGTTGAGAGGTGACAGATCATAGAATGTTCCCACAATGTTACAAGAGAACTAAGGAAGATTTGCAACGCAACATTCAGAACATGTTATTAAGGACTGAGATTACAGACCATTTTTTTATGAAAATGCAATGTAATGTTATATGTTAACAACAATAAAAAAACAAAAAAAATTAACACTTTTTGATGTTTATAGAGAATGTTACCTGAACTTTAAGAATAATGTTCTGGGAACTAAAAGAAAGCCTGCTGCTGAAAACATTTCTAAAACATTGCATTGGTTGCATTGTACCATGCTCAAATGTTTTTTGTATTTTACATTACAAAAGGGTATCTAGACATGGGAGCTCCTTCCAGCCAGCCGCTGCCTTGAAGTCAACGGTAAGGGCTCAAAAGACCATAGAGCTAATTTGGGATGTGTGGGAAGATTTCTGTAAGGACAATTGCTTTAGTCCAATCATGACTTGTTTGCCCAGTGGTTGATGTCAGCTTGTCTATGTTTGTGTGTGTGTGTGTGTTTACTACATATGCTTTAAGGTCAGATAAATCATGCTGAGATGTGAATGTGAAAGTGTTTATCACCAATTATGTTATTCCTTACATAACTGATATTTTCTGGAAAATAGAACAACAATTAGAGTCATTTTGGGACACAGAGTACTTTTTTTGTTTGACCATGGAGAAATGTTTCAAGAATTTTTCACCACTGAGGTCAAATTTGGTTGGTATCATGTAGCTCTGAAGTCCCACGTGATACCACATTTTCAGACTCATACCTGCATCACTCTACATTTCAATGTCAAACATGTCTCTTTAGAAAAAGGAGGAAAACCCAAAGCAACGGCTTGAAAAACATTAACTAATCAGTATTTTCTGTCGTACAATGAAACACTGAAATGAAATAATAAAATCCAGTTTTAGTCCATCTTTAAGAGCTCTGTATGTTTATTTCAATACAAATGATTGCTGAGGCTGTCTCCCAGTACCTCTCACTATTTTGAGATAGGTTTGCTTACCATTGTAATGATTTCAGCAAGAACACTGATAGAAACTGTGAAAAGTCCATAAATTGCTGTGGATCAAGCCTGGTCGCCCCTGAGTACAAGATGTCAGAGCATCAATGGTGTAATTGCAGGCGGATCTTAATATGTTTTAAAAAGGCCTGACATAATGTAGTCTGCTACATCTCCATCAATGAGGCCTGTTCCATTACTGTGAACGAACCAGCAGGGAACATTTTCTCCGTTCTTGATGTCCCTCCTGAAGTCTCTCTGCCAGCCTCTGTGGACCCAGGCAGAAATTTCATGGAGATCATTTATTTATTTAACACACACATTGCACTGAAACTCTTCCACACTCATCAGAGGCATGCAGTGTACCTGGTCACATTGAGCTCTTGTCCTTTCACATACATAGTGGCGTCAGGTTTCTCCGGGACTTCACCTGGACGCAGCTCTGACACCTCAAATTCAATCCCATGGTAGAACTGACCTGAAGGATGACACACAATTGAAAGTAAATATAATTTTAAAATTAAAATAATGGAATAAATCGACCTACTAAACATCGCACATGTTCTATTTTATTTAGTTTTATTGTTTTAATTGTTCTTATTATTAATTTATTTTTTTTATTTTTTCTTCTGGTTTGTCTTTCTATGCTTCACAATATGAGAAAGGTGAAGGCAAGGGGTAAGGGAATGAAGGCTTGGGAATGCTTTGTTCAGTTTTGTACTGTTTGTACTGTGTTGACTGTTAAAGAACTCTGAAAAAAGAAAACAATAAAAATAATTGGAAAAATAAAGCTCAGTGATTGACAAAAAAAATTAAATCACTCAGGCCCTGGTTCTCTCCACCAGTGATGACTGCCCACTAAAACAGATTGAGCTCTTCATATCTACGTATTCCTACTGTATGAAAGATGGGTAATGCGGACAATTTTTCAAATCTAGTTTTGGTTTAGTAACAACTGTAAACCACTTTTTTTCTGCAAAACACAGAAAAAAATCAGTCACAGATCACTTGTTTTCATCTGCGATTAGACTTAAAACCATGCAGTCTACCCTCTGATGTGTGTCATGTTGTACCTAGCAGGCCGTGAACAGAAGGGGACAGAAGATGGCTGTCCAGGGTGTAGAAACCCAAGTAGTCCCGGTGGTATGGGTGCTTCGCCCACACTTTGTGAAGCAGGACGACAAACTTAACTGAATCCTTCAGAGTCACTGTTAAGCTGCGGTCTTTGGTCAAGAGGAGATCCACACTGGAGGAGAAAGAAGAAGAGAAGAGGAAGATAATAGTTATTCATTCTTAACTGGATTTTGTGTTTCATATTACTCCTGCAGGGAGACACTTCTCTGTGACTGAAGGGTCCTTACTTTGGTTCCTTTAAGGAAGCTGTATCAGACCACAGCAGTTTGACCCGTTTGCCGTCCTGGAGCACTGAGATATCCTGAGTGCTAACCTCCAGCCTCACCCCCAGAGTCTGGTGGATGATGCCAAAACGCCAAAAATAGGTGTTAATTTTACCATCAGGGGGCAGTTTCTTGTCTCCGATGATCTCACCATTGACCAAAATACCTGAGAAAATAACATGTGATTCAGTCACTCTTTTTTTTAACTGAAAGGTATGATTGACTGACACATATATTAGAAGTGTTCAAACAGTAAGTGTATATAGCTGTAGATTTAAAAGGGGACGCAGGGGATAAGTCTCTTTAACATTTAGAACATGTGCATTTGTCCACATCAAAACCATGAAAAGACATGAAAGTAGCTGGGAACTTTTATTTTTTAGACATTTATACAATGAACTGATGCAGTAAGGCACAGATTGGTGCACAAAAAGTTACCATAATTCTGGAAATTAAGTGTTTGCTGAAAATTTGGACCCTCAATCCCCCCCCAGTGAAATATGTCCCGCCCCCAGCAGTTAAAACAAAACCTACGCACTTGCGCAGGGGTAAGAAAGTTGTAATGATAATCTGGACTCAGGACTGACCTTGTTCTGGGTCTCTGACCAGGTTGAAAATGGTTCCTGGCATTTCGTTGATATTGAAGCACAGAGCATCGTCTCTGTCAGGGAGCTCTATCATGAAATGAGGATCTCCATCCACTGCAATTACAGAGATAAACAAAACTGAATGTTTTTTTTTTCGTTCATATGGTATTGGCTAAGCATGCTGGTGATGACAACATATCAACAAGACTTAAGTCGGCGGGTCTGTGAGGCTAAATGCTGACGTCAGAATCAACTCATCCTTCAACACCAAAGAAGTGGCAGGATCAAGGACAAATGTAATTTTGTTTTTTTAAACTTTGTTTCAAAAATAAATAATAAATCGACCTTCTGCCTTCTGCCTTCTACCTCTTAACATGCTCACAACGACTGAGTACATCTATGTTCCCCAGCTCAATAACCTCTTATTATGACATAAAAGGCATTTCAAAGGGTTTCACGTTCTTAGCAATGTTTTTTTCCTCAGTCAGATGTTCAGAAATGTGATTTCAGAAATTGATATCTCCATACTGGCTTATCAGATTTTTACTTAAACTGCATTTGAACACCTCATCTCTTGGCATGCTTTTGCAGTTTGAACTGCAAAGATAGTGCTCGCCAATCCCTGACAATCAGTTTACATAAATGAATATGTGTAAATCTGAGTAGGAGGACAGATGTGAAGTGAGGGTCTTATGCTACCCTGATGACTATGTTAACAGGCTGGTGTTTAGCAGGTATAATGTAGCATTTTCACCATTTTAGTTTAGCATGTAAGCATGCCAATATTTGTTAATTACTTTAATTTTTTTTAGAAATAATGACAAATATTTTGTAATTATTTGGTCATAGACCTAAGTATTGGATGTATGAAAGGACCATGGATATCTGTACAAACTTTGTGCTGATCTGTCTGATGGAATCTAATTAAGGGATCCAGTTTTATTTTAACGAGGGCCAGATTAGATCACATGTGAATGAGTATTCAAATTTCTGCTACTAGGTAACTAATGCTTTGCTTGTTTACCGTCTGTTTATGAAAACAGATCGGCTCACGTAGTTCCTACTTGGTGCATGTCTACAACCTGTATGATAGTGCTGCCATCATTAAGTAAAAGAAAAAATGCAAAGTGAACTTGCTTGATTAACCAATATTATGTGGCGGACCATTTTGAAAGACAAGCTGCAGGCTGTTAAAAATTATTGGCCATAATTTGCCCCCGGACTGGACTCTGCACATGAAGAAGATGCTGATGCAACAGATTTTTGACTAAATGATGCTAAATGAAAATCAGGGATCATCAATGTCACAAGGACTCATCCTCTGAGGACCATGACCATCTGCAGAAAATTTCTTGTTGGATTGACAGACCAACTGACCTACAGATTGACATGACCGAGCCATTTAGCCAATATTGCTAAAAATGTACTTACCTAAATATGTGGGTGATGATGGACGGTAACCATATGATGGGGGTGCATGGTGGTATGCTGGGAAGACAAACAATAAAATTAAAGTTGAAAGCAATACAGTACATTTATTTAATCCCATAAGTCTTTTTAACGTGATATGGTAAAAGAAAAATGTCTTACACATTCTTTCTGCCTGTTGTCTTTGCTCTGTCAAAAAACACAGATGGCCAAAAACAACTTAGTATTTTCCACATATATTCAAATGCAAGCATCACCCTCTGCTGGTACAGTTAAGTGAAGATGAATATTAAATTTAAAGCATGACTCTGAGCTGCTAGTGACTGTATTAGAGTAGGGTTTGCTATTTTTAGGGAAAAGCAGCAGCCATGTTTAGAGAAGCCTGCCCATGTTTCACTTTTAAACTCTCTCTTTCCTCCCTTACCCTCAGTCAGTTTGTCAGCAATGAGAGGAGTGTCTGTCCCATCCTCAGTTTCAGGTTTGGTGACCACCATGGAGGTGAGAGGGGTGACAAAGCTGTAATGCAGAGACATTTCCAGGGCCTTTGCTGTGGCGTTTTGTTTCTCGTCTGTGGCACCACTTTTGCTGTAAGAAGAGCAAATATAGTAAAATTGCAACATAACACTAGCATTCAGAAAACCACCAGTGAATCTAAAAGAAATATTACTATCAAGGGCTCTCAGATGATGCTCAAAAAGTATCATTAAAGTACTTCACCCCCAAATGTCTATTTTTATGTTGACTACTCAAATATAGAGAAAATTCTGACAGTAATTTTTAGAGATCGTTTTTGTTTTTTGTCCTGATCCCGATTCGGTTCAGTTAATGTTGAGTATCTGCCGACACAGAGTCCCACTGCAATACTTTTGTTTTGCTTAATAATACAGTTGCACAGTGCACACTTTAGAAAGGCTTCTTTGAAGATATTTAAAAAATACCTGCATCCACAATGTTCCTTGATGTTTTTTGAATTTATTAGTCTCTAATTTATTTATTATTTTATAAAATTAAGTATAAAATGACTTACCCTCCCTATAATCTTATTGGTATCCTTGTGGTCTCGAGGGAGTGTCTCTGTCCCTTTAAGAGACCAGTGTTTGTTGCTGCAGTGCAGCTTGTGTCTCAGTAACCTGACTTATCTGTATTCTGCTGTGTGTTTATTTTTGTGCACATCTTTTGGGGCATACTACCCTTCTTTAATACATAAAACAGGTTGTTGTTTCACTTTGCAGCAGTCAGTGTGGCTGTCGTAAACCCTCTGGTCTCCTCTGCTGTCTCTAATTGGGGCGCAGGAAAAAGCTAGTGTTATAGCTGAAAGCAATACATGTGACTCTCACACTGAACTGAAATAAAGGAGCGCTCATAACTTTGGTAACTCTTGGTGTTTTGGGCTGGCAGGGCTCAACAGCTGCTCTTATGTTCAGCAGACAAGAGAGACAGACAGCTTAGTGGAGCAGAGGTGATAAGGAAGGCACTACATGTTTCTCTGCATGAAAGTTAAAACATCTTTGTGACAGCTGACATTAAACAAAGGATCGGATGCTCTATAAGCTAAATATTCAGGATCCCAATCAATCCTTGATTCCAATGCCTTGATTGGTCCCCATGCAATCGTTTGTTTGAGATTGGATCGGGACATCCCACATAATTTTACCTCGCTGAACACAGGAGCTGCTTCCTTTAACAAAGCTTTTAATGACACTAAAAGACATAATGATTTCCAAATTAAAACTGTTCTCAGTGTGAATGGAAGGACTCAAACAGACCTCTTCTCCAGTAGCTGCTGGATGGTGAGATAAGCCCACAGACGCTCTGTGAAATCTCCGAAAATGTAGTCCTCATCTGGGTATATCACGTCCCAGTCCACAGCACTGGGCTGGCCCTGCACTCTGAAGTCCTCCTCAAACTACAGGTGAGCGAAATGGAGAAAAAACTTTTTTTTAAAAAAAAAGCACAGATTGTTAAACACACATCGTTTATCCACATCACGATTGTTTCTAAATTTCTGTTATTTCCTGCTTCTCACCCCTTGGCCAAACACTTCCACCATGAAGTTGTCCAGGTCATTGTCCATCAGCCGACCAGCCACCACAATCTCTGAGCCGTTAAACAACTGGCTGTAGTGGTTGGTAGTCAGGAAGTCCACTGAGTTTTCAGGATAACGCAGGTCCACCTCTGAGAGCAGAGGGCTGGCCACCTCCTCATAGAAACCCTGGAATAAATGCACATGCACATTACATGTATCTGCACAAAATGTTCTATAGAAATAGTTTTAATTATAATTTTGTCAAAGGTAGTGATTAAATCATTGTGAAAGATGTGACTAAAATCTTAGAATTGGCAAAAAAAATTGTATTCACAGCCTAAAGCAACCACCTGAAGTTGCAGTTCTGCATCTGAACCCTCAAAGATTCTGCGAGCCACTCCCTTGTTTTGTTTGCTCATCAAATCCAGGAAGGAGTACTCAACGTCGTTTCCGAATCCCAGACAGAACAGAGACATGTTTCCTCCAATAGCAGAACGCACGTTCTCCTGAATACGTGGTATGGCAGACCTTCCTTCAAACACACACATACAACATGCAGAAAATTAATGCTGTATAGAAAGTACATTCATCAAATGTGCACTCACACAAATACACAGCATTTCCTACAGTATGCACAGATTCTGCATCCTCACCACCATCTGGATTTCCATCGGTGAGTAAAATAATCATATCAACGCTCCTCTCTGGGATCCTCTTCTCCTGCCTGTCTTTGACCAGCATTGCCACACCTTTCAACAATGGATCATTGATATTGGTTGCTAGAAGAAAAAAACACAACAAATTGTAAACTGTAAAGTATGAGAGTGTATTTCTGTCATTTAGGGAATTGAGAGGACATTTAGCTATGGAGTTAATGTCACTTGTTTTTGTATTTACATCCACCGATGCGTATATTTCTGACGTATTCCATTGCTTGAGCCACGTTTTCCTTGGTCGCTTTGGTAAGGGATTCCCTCCAAGTCTGAAAGCCATGATCAAATATAATGAGGGCAAAGTAGTCCTCTTCGTGGATGTCTTTAAGGATGGACAGCAATGCCTGTCGCGTCTGCAAAGAGTTTTCAGATTAGAGGTCAAAAAGTGTGCATGTGGCCAACAGCATAATAGAAACATATGAACTGTCTAAACGGTCTTTCACCTGTTCTATCTTTCTTCCACTCATTGATCCGCTCCTGTCTATCACAAACACCACATTTTTTGGGACTCTGGGCAGGTCAGGGGGAGCAAAGAAGTGCACAAAGTATCCATTCACAACCTGAAGTGAAGAGAATCAATAAAGAGCAGGGATATACATGAAAACATCACAAGGCAATGTAAGATTTAGAAGATTTTTTTCTCTTAAAATATAGATAACACTTGGTTTATGTTTTGGAAAACATCATGTTCCGACTTATAATAATTGGTTTGGTCACTACAGCTGGATGCAGTTGGAAATGTCCCAACCTCTTGTGAAAATATGCCTGCTTTTGTCTAACAACCACGGCTCAAACTCTATTTAAAAAACATCTGCTTTTGTCACTACAAAAACAAATGGAAATGTCCGAACCTATCAAAAAATAACGCTTTTGTCACTAAAAGTACAATTGGAAATGTCCCAATCTCTTCTCTGTCTCTACAAACACAGCTGCAAAAGTCTCATTATTTTGAAGAAAAAAACAAGCTTTGTAGCTACAAACATGGCTAGAAATGTCAAGACTTCTCATTGAAAAAAACCCCACTTTTGTGCCCCAAAAAATACCAGTTTTGCTGCTACAAACACCACTAGTAATGGCCTCTCGTTAAAAAAAACAAACAAAAAAGCAAACAAACAAACAAACGAAAAACACTTTTGTTGCTAAAAAAATGGCAAAAAAAATGTCCTGATCTCTAATCAAAGAAAACCCGCTGTGTCACTACACACATGGCTGGAAACATCCCAAACTCTCATTAAAAGTACATCATGCATATAAAATGTACTGAACTGAAACATATTAGTGATTTGCAGAAACGTACAATGCCTTTATTTTATTCTGGCAACTGGGTTTGTTTTTGCGTGTGAAGTCTAATGTAAATGCGAAGTTGTTGCGAGCTGACCTGAATGTCCCCGAGGCTCTTTGCTCGGTTCACATCGTACTTGATGATAAAATCTCCATCAATCAGCGTTCCGTCACAATCTGGACACTTCCTCTGCTCCTCCATAGTTGGTGAGAAAGAGATGTGGGCCTGACAACAGGATATGATATGATCAGTTAAATTTACTATTCAACCATGGGTCAGTAATTTCACTGAAAGCGAAGAAAAAGAAGTCATTCTGAAAATGGAAAAAAAAAACGTGATTCAGGAACTGCAAAACAGGCAAGTAAACAGAGACAACTTCTTATGCATAAGGCCTGTTGTACTGAGTACCTTGTTGTCTGTGACAGTCTTCTCCACCAGGGGGAGCAGCTCGTTGGTGAGAAAGGTTGCGTGAGTATCCACATAAGAAATGCCCTGAGGCTCATAGATGTTTGTCACAATCTGAGTCCACACACACACACACACACACACAGAAACAAATATCATTTGTTATGTAAACCACTTATTTGGAAAATCTGAAATCACCAAGAGACAGGATTTGAACCTTGACATGCATTCACCTGAAACTCCTGGACCCGTTGTTTAGGTTTAACTCGAGTCAGGATCTCGTACTGGCCCAGTTTCCTCTGAAGGAGCTCCTCGTAGGTCAGAATAAAAGTCACATTGCTGTAAGCTGCAATGTTGACAGACACTGAAAACTTCTCCATCTTTCTTCCAGATGCCCTGTAATGAAACACAGACATGAGTGACTGTTTAATGTTTAAGTGATCAGTTTAGTACACAAAAATGTAGATTTTAGCATCTTCCTTTGAATATGCATTTGATACTATGTTGATGTATTTTTTGTCTTGATTGACTCACTTGACCAGTCCAGCAGTCTGTCCAGAGGACACAGCCTTCTCGTACTGTTTCTTGGCTTTCTCTTTTTCTTTCACTTGCCCAACATACACCTGGCTCTCAATTTCCCTGTGAGACACAAAGATGGAGAATTAAGACTAAGCGGATAAATGCTCTCACAGAGAGTCCTAATGTGAGCAGGAATGTGGACAGAGTGGAAATCAGAGGGGAGGCAGACTGACATGCTGAAGTTAGTGATGAAGGCCGTCTTGGGCAGCTCCACTTCAAAGAAGATTTCCTGCGAGAAGTTTGCTTTATTCAGAGCCTTGGAGGTCATGACGGTGTGAGCGAAACGAGACATCACAGTGCAGTCAACTTTCACACTGTGCACCTCCACCTGAAACAGAAGGAGAGGAAGGAAGAGATGGAGAGATTTAGACACTTAATCTACCTTGCTACAGTTGCCCCCCCAACAAAAACTTCACATCCACTTTCCCCACAGTGAATTACTGTTAGATCTGTTATTTTTTATACTGAATTGTTTTTTTTTTGCAGCTGGTTCCAGTCTATAACATGATGCCCCGAGGGGTGCCAAAGAAAATTATAACAGCTTGAAAAAAATATTTTGAAAGACATTATGTCACTGATTCTACTTTGGGAGAGTTGGGTGAGGCCGATTGGGTGAGTCAACCTGGGTGTTGTGTCCTCTAAACAGGGCAAGTGTGGATTTTTGAAAACTAAACTCTTTTTCAGCCTTTTTGTGAGAGTCTATTGACCTTCTTTGATTTGCTGGTGCTGCAGACTGCCTTTAATTCTGTGATTAAAATGATTTTTTCTTTCTTCTGTATCTATTGTTGATCAGAGGCGGTGAGGTGATACGTACACCATTGCCCTGACAATACACAATAAACAAAGTTTTTTTGAAATAAACTGAATATTTCTTATTTTCATCAATAGAGATACAAATAGATTGTTTCCTTACCTTGGCTTCATTTGTGCTTCTTTTCTGTAACAAACAAACAAACAAAATATAGTTTACTTTTGGGTTTGAAAAATCAAATTTTAAGACTGCACAAATCAAATAATTTGCCACTCTTGTTTAATAGTATTTAATAATATGAATTATCTACATGTAAAAATGTTTTTTTTTAATAGTTAAAATGCACAAGCAGAAAGAAGCAACTTTAGCACAACATTTTCACTATAATATGAAGGGACTGACTATCAGTAAATAGTTTCTGATAAGTACCTGCAGTGATTTGGCAGCTCCTCTTATCTCCTAAAAAACAAATACAGCATAATAAACAAACACGATGCCAAGACATTAAAAAAAACACTGACCTAACATGAACCAGTTTATTAGAAAAACTTTAAATTTTGTTGTGCATATACATAGAAAGAGGAGAATGTGATGAAGAGTGATTTGATAGTTAAACTTGGATTAAAGTTTTAAAAAATCTGAATTCGCATTGTTTGTGATAATGAAAACAGACTTGTGGCTAAATCAGGGACCACCAGATAAAATGAATTCTTCGGCTGTTAAATGATTTGATTTTACAGTTAAGATCACAGAACAAAAAGGTTGGTGTGTGATGTTACCTGCAGAGCTTCATGGTCCCCGGAAATCACCAGAGCCCCCCGAGCCAGGCTGGGCAGCCAGAGGCAGACGCAGCCCCACAGCAGCAGCAGTCGAACACCCTGCAGTCCAGACATGACCAAACTTCCACTGAACAGTGACTGACTTCAGTGCTGAGAAAAAGCTCTCTGCCCAGGGGGAGGGACAAAAAGTGTGTGTGCTGTCCTGGAGTATTGACCAACAGGCCTGAGCTCAATGTGCAGGAGGCCCTGACATAACAGACACAGTGCTTGGAAAAGCTCAAAGAAAAATCTCTGCACTCAGGCTGAAAAGTGTATAAATATTATACTGAAATAACAATTAATAAATCATTTGGCAACATGACGAGCATTTAGAGCATGAGCATTTTTTATATTAGTGACACCAAATCTGTTATTCGGTGTAAGCAACAGTTCCTAATACAAACACGGTACACCATGTAGCACCAGAGTTCATTATGCAGCTGGATATCTGTGCTTCATATTTACTATATATTTACCAAAAATAGGTAGATACATTTATTAGTATGTGATTTGGTTTTGATAAATATTTGTTACCAATCAGCAGGCATATGTTTGCTTCATTCAGCCCTCACTTGGAGCGTTTCTTCTTTTTTGCTGCCCTTTTAATCATCCGCCTGTGCTGCTTCACTGGATGTGTGTTTATGTCAGTACAAACTTGCCAGGGAGCAAACAGTAGAGTACTGTAAGAAAATCAGACAGACTTGTGTGTATTACTTGAGAGAACAGCCAGCAGCACAGATCGGCAGTATTTCAATTACAAACATATTCACTTTTGAGTATTTTGTTATTTGTAATACTGAGGCTACTGAGTGTCTACATGTGATAGTATCAGTTTGTAAAGAACACATTTTTGTATTTTCAATTTACATATTACCTGTATTTTAATTAAATACATTTTCTCATACCAGACACATGTTTAGTATTCATTTTTGATACATTTTATAAGCAAGTATTTGTAATTTTTAACAAAACACTTTTCAAAGTATTTGTGCGATCGATTAGAACCACTTGATACTGGGACAAATAACCTTGACTGCAGACTCACATTTTGGTTGCATATTTGCATTTTGCCACTCTGAACCTTGTGAACAAATAACATTATCTTTTTCTGCATGGGTAAGCTGCAATCTTATCTGCTTTCCATTTGGTGTGTCATCTTCATCATGTGACACTGTGTTTGGCGTACAGGGTTAAAGGGGTATGAGACTACTGCTGGACGAGAAAGACCTGCTCATATTGTACTGATTTTTTAAAATTTATTCTGCAGTATGGATGTCATGATACAGTGTTTGCAATAGAGTAAAGTACTATATTCAGGGCTCAGAGCAGGGCAGGTTATTTGGGGATTTTGTTGGTAACCAGGTCGCTTGTTCTGTGTTTGGTTTAAGTAACTTAATCATCTCAGTCAGTGTTGGATTAACCTACTGGAGGTCCCAGGGAAAAAATTAGCTGTGAGCCCCTTTTGATCCACTACTGACAAAAAAAAACCAACATACTTTTTTTTTTGTACAGGGGGAGCTCTTTTATTTAGGAAAAATCATCAGGTAAAAAAAGTGTACAAATATGCACATTTTTAACAATATTTGGTAACACTGATAAATAAATGTCACATCTGATTTACAAAACCACATTAATCCAAACCTGCTCTCCAAGTCTGATGCACTGTGCAAATTAGAAAGTGCAAAAACTGCTTACATAGCAGTAATGTCAACACTAGTACCCTATTTATCTCTCTTACCAGGTTTTTTTTTGTTTGTTTATTTGCAGTCCATGCTCTGCAGCATCACCATTTACGCAGAAACATAAAGACGACAATGCGTTTCTTCAGTGCTTTTGTTTTATCCTGCGGTGTGTCTACTTGCTGAACACACTGGTTCCAGGAGATTTGGCAGGCTTGTCCAAGGCTGTCTCTGTCCCCGTCCTCACCCCGCTAAACACAGATGGAGCCGTTTTGCCCATACGTTCTGAATACAGAGACACAGATCAGAAAAACAGATGCTTAAATCAGATGACCAGTCATCCTCAACAAGTACTTTGGTATCTTTAAGGGAAGTATGTGATAACAAAAATGTCTGCAACAACTGTTTTTGTTTCAACTGCTTTGTCACTCTCACTAAATGAAGCTCTACCAAAAGTTCAGTCAGGAGGACTATACTTTTGCAGTTCAGGCCTGTGATTTACTACTCATTACCATCTCGTTTTCACACCTTGCATACATGCTCAGTCATTATTTTTTGCTGTCACTTATGTGAATTACTTATGTGAGGCCAGACAAAGTATACACATGCGAAACTGATTATTTAGATTCTTACAACACACAAATATAAACTTAGGTTCTGTGTGTGGGTGGGTAAAGTCGAAAGGGCATAGAAGCAAATCTAATAGTTTGTGGATGTTGTTCAGGTGCAGCAGGGCTGTGTGTGCCTGATGCTGACTTCGAAAAGCAAGAGCCAATTTTTAAGGCAGCTGCAGATTACTCAGCATTTGAGCAATGAGGAAGAATTTAATCAAGAAATGATTAAAATATTATAACCCCGGCCAGAATGAACTTGAGATCTGCTTCTGAGTGGTGTTTGGATTATGTAGGGAAAATGCTGAAAAAATGCCTGCTGTGTTTCAAGCTAGATTTGTCTAAACCCTCAACATGAACTGCAGCATGAACACACCAACATCACACCCAACCTGGTATAGTAGGGGAGACAGGGTATGGTAAGAGATGGTGTAAAAACACCACTTTCACCAAAATTAGGATTATGTAATTTGGATTATATTAAAGAGTTATCTTTTAAAGCCCAGGCACACCAAACTGACATCAGAGAAGACATCGGACATCAGTGGTGACAAAGTCTAACTGTTGGGTTGCCTCACCTCTCTTATGTCTAGGCCAAACATTGCACTTGAACACACCGCAAAGACTACAATCAGAAACCAACTAGCATGTATGCTCTGCGCCTGCATGGTAGAAATAGCCTGTATTTGTCATCCAAAAAGGTAAACTGGAAGACCAAAAGGATAGATTCAAGACATCAGGTAGCCAGTCTGTAAATTTACACAACCTGACATTTACTGTATGCTAGCCAACAATACCACAAACAATCATGAAACAGTCTGCTAAAGAGCTCAGTGGCTAAAAAGAAAAAAACCTTTCCTGATATAACATTTTTGTTTCAGTTTCAAGCACTCCTTTCATTTACTTACTTTCATTGCTGTTCTCACTTTTATTTCTCTCCTTGTGCACTGAGCTGAACTGCCAATCAGTGATTTCATTCACTGACTGAAACCATCCTGCTGCTACAGCTTAGAAAAGAGTTACAACTAACTCCAATGACAACTAAAATAATTGTGTCCTCCCTAGTCATCTTTTAGCATGCCAAGACAGATAGTGAGAGAAACTGCAAGGGTTGTCTTGCACAAATAGGCCCTTTAAAGTCTGCATTGGATGGAAGCAGGGAAAGACCATAAGATCTGTCCTCAGAGAATACAGCACTCCACCTGCCCTGAGACACTGAGCAGATACTGCAAGACATTACAAATCCTCATGGAACAAAGATCAACACAACTGTCCAGTGTGGGCCATAAGTCAAAAGGTCAAATGCAAGCAAGATGATATATTGTGGTTACTTTACTGATGCAGCAGACTTGTATTTTGGACCCATTCCACATGCCTACAAACCCAAATGTGAAATATTTAAACAAATTACACAATATACACAGTATCAGTTGTGTATTGTACATGATTGCAAAATGGTATCACCACATAGTACCCATCCGTGTGTCACATATTTAGTTAACCTATCAGTCTTTTCACCCTGAAATGATCAATATGGTAAACAGAGAGGTACCCAGATCATTACCTTACACTATGTAAAAGTGGTAACCCCACAATGTAAAAATACTACAACAAAAGTAAAACTCACACCATCACAATCTTGTAACAGTAAAAGTGTATACAAATGTATTTAAAGCATCAAAATAAAGTCAGTCTGATTTTCTTCTGTAAGTGTGTTGTTATATTTAACTTATGTTTTACATTTTGTATGTAGTGAAAGTGGAACAAATTTAATATAACATGAGTTACACAATATGTGGTCTTAATTGGTCCCAAGTTTAAAATAATAATTTGGAGTGCAAGTAGACCAACAATATGAGAAATGCTCTAAAAATGCAACGTTACAATGAGAGTGGGCTATTCAAGAGAAGTGCAAACAAATTAGCCCCAAACTGTACTGAATCAGTGTTGAAGCTACTTGAGTACCCTTAAAGTATGACTCTCTTTTAGGAAACTGAGCCCAACGTCAAAACTGCTCAAATGTATAATGTATCAATGTATTTATTTAAAAAAATGATAACCATAGTAGATCGACCAACATTATCAGAACATATCCACAATCACCAAATGTCATCTACTTTATACAAAGACTCTTTATGCTGCTCAACTGTCCCTGGTGGTCTAGTGGTTAGGATTCGGCGCTCTCACCGCCGCGGCCCGGGTTCGATTCCCGGTCAGGGAACACTTTTGACAATGTGCCGACGACGTAAGTAAAAGTAAACACGATTAAGACCAAATGTTGTTTACATAATGACACTATATACTAACAGGGGTTTTGTCCTAACGTGGTTAAGATACAATGATATGATACAATACTTAAACAATGTCCTGAAATAAATGGATATAGTAAAATTATCTGATTAAAACCAAACAAACAAGAAATACGTGTTGTGAGTGATAGAGAAATGCTTAATTACATGCCTACTTTTAAGAACAAATAAATGTTGAAAAATGGGATTAAAAAAATGAGACTGAAATCTATTTTCACATTTATTCAAGACTACCTTTAAATGTAAATTATTACTGTATTTCCAATGATGCCAAAGATTTAGTCATTTACTTTGTTAGGTTCAATTATTTAGAATGTAATTAATCAATTTAAATATTTATTATCTGAATTGTGTTTATCAATTTTTTAAATTAATTAATAAATTAGTAACTTTTTGTTCCCAGTAGAAAATGTCAGAAAACATAGTATTTTGAAACACAAATCCACAATTTCAGATTACTTAATGTTAGTTAGAGCCTTTTCTAATTTAGTTATTGGCCAGATAGTTATGTTAGACTGTCAATAAGTATGACACTTGAGGCCCACAGGCTAAGCAGGAATAAAGCAAAGAGAGACTTTGTAAGGAAAGAGAGCTAAAATGTCTATACAAATGTAATCAATAACATCTGACATGGCATTGCGTCTCTTGTCTTGTGCTTCAGAGACAGAGGAAAAAACATTAACAAAAGGCTTTACTCACCACACTCCACCATGACCTCATAGGTCTTACTCTTGACCTCGCCCTTCAGTCCCAGTTTACTGCGGGCTCCTTTCAGGTCCTCCTCCTTCATCGGGGGGCGCTTCTTCTTCTTCACCTCACCTGGCTGGAGTGAATTACAGTAGATTAAAGGAAGAGCGTTAAGAAAAGCAGCAAAAGATGTGTTTAATTTCTATAAATAATCAAAACCCCATATTTGACCTAACTTACCTGTGACATGGTGACTGAAGTTGTTGTATTGATCTCACAGACACCTCTTTCCAGTGTGACAGATTCGCTGGTTGTTTTCTTGCGTGTGTCTTTGTCTCCCAGTAAGCCTGAGTTTATATATAGTCCTGGTCTGGACCCAGTGAGTCAGTCAGACCCCCTCTGTCCCACTCTGACTGTTGTCACTGAGTATTATTAGGTGTGACGTGAGGGATGGTACAGCTGGAATGGGTCTCCCGTCTTTTACGATAAGCTTACAGGCCAACAGCTGATAATTCAGGACACAACACAAGTGGAAGTCTGCCACCGCCTCCCCTGCTGACCCGGCCTTCCTTTTTTAACCACCACTCCCATGTTTTTATTCCCCAGTGGATGCAAGTCAGTTTTAATATTCATTTTATTTTTACTGAGTATATCAGAGAATTAGAATTATTGTTTGTTGTTGTGGGACTTTGCACTAAAGGGGGTATCAAGAGCGTCCACCATCCAGCAACAACTCCCTGCACCTCCAGCAGCTGGGACTTGGCCTGCCCATTGCTACAATCTGATACAAGCCTGAGGGAATGTCTTTTAGAGTCTTGTAAAGAGCATTTCCAGACAGTTAACACATGACTCAACAAAATGAGGGCTGAACCAAGAAGAGAGCTAAGAAAACTGTCTTGTTTGAGTTACAAGAGGGCCATCTATGCTTAAACTAGGCAATAAGCAGTTCTCAGGTTAGATATGGCCCCTGAGAGAGAGAGAGAGAGAGAGAGAGAGATAGATAGATAGATAGATACAGTCTCTGGTTTAAACATTTGAATCCAGAAATGTATTTCTTTTAAAAACAGTTAAAAGGGCAATGTGCAACTAAGAGATGTCACATAAATAAATAAATAAATAAAAAGTAAAAAATGGCAGAAAAAAAGAGGCACTGAGAGAGAGGAAAATATAATCCTAATAATTATTTAAATATCTATTTAAAGTTTTTTCAGTCCATTTTGTTTAATTATTCATTTATTTTTAAACCCCTTTTCTTTCCTTTTTTCTGTGCTAATTTTCAGATAACTTTCTTTTAACCTTTTATTAATTCTGTGCTAAATTTGAAAAAAAAAAATCTTAAACAACCACCTACAAACAAAATAAAAACAATACAACTTTTGAACATAATGGTCTAACTCTATCTATCTTTCAGGAGTCTTTCTATAATGTTGTCAGACACGTATAATAACAACCTGAGCCTGTCAGTGGTAAAAGAAAATAGAACACTTTTAGTGTACATTTATTGACACATGACCCTTTAACGTTACACTGAAGTCTGTTTCACCGCTGCCAGCTGCAGCGCTCTTGCTCAATACTGTACCAGTTTCAAAAATTGCTGTCTCCATTAAATAAAAAAACATGGAAAATGGCATCCAAAAATACCCAAGCTACCCTGTAACAAGCACAAATAGGACCAAGTATTTAATAAAAAAAATGTGTGTTTATACAGCCTGGCAGGTCTACATTTAAATAAAATAGTATCTTTTGGTTTTGGTGCTTCATGTTAGAGTAAATGACAACATGCCACTAAAGACCAAGTTGATATTACTGTGTAAATGTATAAATGTATGTTTTATGTATAATAATGTATTGTGCGAAAATCTCAGTTCATTAAAGCATTTTGAAATTCATATACTCAGTTATCATAATTTAGCAGATGATGAATGAGAACATTTCACAGTCACTTGTGTGAATGCTGCTCTGTTCTGATAAATATATATTACATCATTTTTTAAATTAAGGCTACTTTAAATGTATGTGACAGACTTCTGTTTGTGCCTAGTTTTATTTTTTTACTTGCTGGATTCCTGTGATGTTTTTTACAGTATATTTTAAAGCAAAATGAGTAAGCAGACTACAGAGGCAATACTGGGCAGTCAGAAAACACTACATCATGATCTGAAATTGGGACGTCAAGTGTGTGATGATGGATAAATTCACTCACTATTTTTAAACGACAACCTGAGCAACCCAGGGAGGAATCTGAAGGCCTCAACACGCATTTAAGTAGCATCACAGTTCCAGGATAGTCTTATAAACTAAGAGTACATCCTGTCACAAAGATGCATAAGCCTAGAGGAATAAAATAGGACACACAGTCTCACTTCCCGTGTGTTATTCCCTCTGAGTGTGATCACAGTTGTTGGCCGTCCACTGTATATCTCACAGTAAAATACATGCTTGTACAGGTGCTTATTAGGCTCTTACAAGAGCAAGGCTTGAGGTAATTAGCATCTCTTTGCGCATGTATGTTTACCAACTTTGTCTCAACCTCTAACAACCTGAACTATGGTGCTACAACCTGTACTTGGAGCTACACCAGTGTTTTTTTTAAAACATGATGCTAAGTGTTACTGATGAAGGAAAAACAACAAACAAAACAAATTATATGCTTGTGTCGGGCGTAAGGTGAAATCAAAGGGTGCACAGTCAGAGTAATAAATGGAAAACTGGCGTGTTTGTGTGAATGACAAGCCAGGATGTAATGTATTTTTGAGCTTCTGAGGGATGATGGTCAGGGAAGGATTTTCCGAGATCTCATGAAATGCTTAAAGAGATTATTGCTTATAGGCGGTTTAAGCATTTCCAGCGATCGTGATTGCTTGAGTGGCTGTAGTTACCCTGTGATCATCTACTTCTCAGTGCCTTCATTGGTTAGTTTAGCTAAATTTGGACAAGAGAAGTTAGATTAGTTGGGTATAGAGTAGGATTTAAAATTTCAAGCACTTTCCTTAACTAATTAATTAATTATTATTTGGAAAAAAAAGAAAAACTCTGCTTATTTCAAATACCAATACCAAATTTGTTTTATCCTCAAAGCCCACAACAACATTTTGCATATATTTTCACAGCATTTCATAGCCTATCAGTTAATAGATTTAATTTCACATGGTCGTTTAAGTTCTCAGTGACCAATTAATTGATCATTAATTAATTGTTATCATCCGTAGTTTAAAGCAGTCATATCCAAAGTCCGGCCCGAGGTGGCCCTTTGATTTTAAACAGCCCTCGGCTTGTCTTTCAGAGTATATTACATGATTGACGAATTATTTGTTTATCAAGAAAGATTTCCTTTTTTTCCCCAATTAAACTCACAATGGCAGGACTGATAAACAATTTGTTGAACATGCACCAAGTAGGACCTGTGTAGGCTGAGCTAACACGTTTTCATAAACTGACGGTATATTAGCAAACTAACGGTTACCTAATACCATTAACTGCTGGGTATGGCCACAGCAAGGAAGCATAAAGTCGACAGCAAGGGCTGCCGCTTTCAGGAGCGGTGGAAAGTTGAATACTTTTTCACTAAAAATTAAACAATTGCAGTTATCTCATTTATATGTGATTATATGTGTGATTTATGATTTATATGTGTGAAGTTAAGTAAAGTTTGGACAACCCTGCTTTAGGGTAAGCCAATCAGAGGCAGAGAAGGTGAAGAAGAGCATGTCATACTGTAGTTATAGTGATCCATGATTAGATAAAGGGATTAATTTACTTAGATACAATGTGACTCTGGTACAGGTCCTCTTACCATTCTACTTCACAGAAGCCTAGAAATGCTTTCATACCCTCGCTTTTAGCAAGGCGTGCCTACCCTACCCTCGAAACACAAACTCACTCCTGGTTCCCTTGTCACAAAGGTTCTTAATAAGGTCAGTGGTAACACAAGCTTGTGAAACTTTCCCGCTTTTAAAGACATAAAATACGTCACTAAATATCCCAGTCATGAATTTTGAAGCTTTTACGTGTTTTAGATATTTGCTAACAAGTGGCTAATGAGACTGCAGAATCATCATCAGCTGGAACAAGGCTACACAGCCTCATTGTGGTAGTCATGTTGAAGTCATGTTTATTTGCGATTATCTTGCTGAACAAAACATGTTAGAATCATAAACTTTTGTTTGCCACGGACCTTATTTTCTTCAATTATCCAAAATCTAATGGAAAATTCCCATAGGTTTTTCTGTCAAGAGACGATGCCAACATCAAGGTTTGCCAACAAATAAAAGTAATCCCTGCAACACTCTAGTAGAAATTAATCAGCTTTCAACATAGTGTATCATATCCTTTATTGGAAAAGCATTTAGAATGATATTTTACCTCCGTCACTTGTCTTTATCATAATCATTTAGTAGTTTCACTTTGCAAAATACTAAAAGCCCTCTTTGTCCCAGCTGAGCTGAGAATTACAGTAACTGCTGCAAGATGCTGTACTTTCCTCCTTTAAAATGCACAGTCATTAATTCCCTTCCCAACATGCCAAAAACATCAAAATGAAATCATCACCAGCACCATACTCGTCACAGTCACAGTGTCACTCTCCATGTGGGACCAGCAGCCACACAAACTATGAATACATACATTCACCACACGTCAGTACATGCAGGTATACTGCATATATACACTGACATGCGCTCGCACGCACACGCACACGCACACGCACGCACACGCACACGCACACACACACACACACACACACACACTTTCTCCCAACTGTCTGGTCCACAGTCACTCAACAGTTTAGAGGTCTATGCATGTCACATTCTTAACATCAGAACCTGCTGAATGCTGCTTCATGCCTGAACATCTGGAGCTCTGGATAAAACAGTCAAAAAACCGTAATCGAAAACAAACAAAAACACCTGCTGGTAATTTCACTCAGGCACATTATTGTAACAAAAATAAAATCACACAAACACAAAAGGAAAGGTGAAAGCTGTGAAAAATGGGAAATTGTGCAAGAAATGGTTCCCATATCTAATCTCCTTGTTGGAGTTAAGGAATAAAGAACACTTTTGGAACAAGCATAGTCACCTTTTTGGCCCGAAAATAACACTCAAATCTACATCAAATAAAACCGACAACTTAAAATGAGACAAAAGACATTCAAAGACAAGGAGACACAGTCTGAGCACATCAGTAAAACGGTCAGAGACAAACTGAGACTGCAGTCTGTTGTCTACACACAGACAACACATGCCGAGCTAATATTAGAGGGATGTTGCAGTGTGGTACTTACAGTCCTACAGGTTAGACGGTTGAAAGGACTCTGTCAAGAGATAAAAATGGAAGGTTGCTGCAAACATTAATGTGCTCCCTTTGACATGAGTAACATTACATACAAGATATGCAGTCGTTAAGTGTGTTTAACTGTGCTGAAAAATTGCATCAATACAGTGATTCAAACACTCTGACATAATGCTTCCCTAAATTAGGTGTGTCCAACTGTACACACCCTCTTTTTCTCTCTCACACACACACACACACACATCATAGATACAGAACGACAGTAGAACGGACATTCCCCATTCAAAACAATGTAGCAGGATGGTTAAAACACCAGCTGTTATTATGTGAATCATTGCCATTGAAACTGTTGTGGTGTGCTAACTTTAAACAAACCAGCTTTCATAAAGTCACTGAGTTGAGGTTTTGCAGAAACAATCAAATGAGCAGCGGAGTTGAAAAAAAAAACCATCACAGTTATTTCTCTGTTTCTTTTGTTCCCATTAATTGCAAGTTTTTGAAAACATAGCGTAGCGTTATTGTAGCTGCCGTTGAAGAGCAAGTGAGAGCCGCTGCTCCTTAGACGGCATAGAGGAAGACAGGCTGCAGGGATAAACAGTGTGCAGATCAGCACATTTCACTTTTCACCCAGTGAATATAAGGTTTATTTTAACGAAACCAGAGCTGGTGATTATTGGAACAAACTGTTCGCAATGATAGCAGCTGTTTATCACGATTTTAACTAAATTCAAAGCATTTTAGTAGTGTGTTTGAACTTATATGTAATTGTGGGGCATGGCTACCTGCATGCAGAAAATAAAGCTGATGTTAGTCTTAGTTTGGTGGCAAAAGTTCAATGTCCGTTCTGCCCATTCTATTTCTATGACACAAACACGCATCACAGGCAATGGTGGTACATCTGTACGAGAAAACAAAGGACAAAGATTACATGGAATCTGCATTGGGAATACAATCACTGTAAAGGACATATTAGACTATCAAACGTAACAAAGTCATTGAACAGTTTTGTTTGCATGATGTTTGGTTTTGTTGTGGCCGTTTAGATTTATCAAACCGACTTAATCCTGGACCACCCCCCACATACACACACACACACACACACACACACACACACACACACACACACACACACACAGAAGTCCAAACAGTATTAAACCAGTGTTAACATTATACGTACATAAAGAATTCAACAATGATATTATGTTTGTTCATGGTGAGATTCTCATCCCCAGTCTCTTTAAACACAACGCTCACCCCAGGAGTGCCATGTCAAAATGCAACAGTGATCTAAAGTACCAGGTGAACCGCAAAAATATCTCCCAGTTCGTTAAATTAAATCCCAGGTTAGACACCGTTTATGCAGAAGTTCTTCCAGGAGTCAAAAGTAAAGGGAATTCACTTACAGTATGTTCTTCTGCTACAAAGGGCGTCCTTAGTTTGAAGATATTGTGTCAACTCCTACGTCTTACACAGAAATCTGTGGAGGTACGGGGAATGTATATATGTGGGCCTCCGAGGTGAAAAGCCACCAGAGAAACTTTCACTGTAGCAGTTTAGTAAAGCACACAGGTCAAACAGGGATCCCCATGCGAAGCTTCTTCTTCTTCACTGTCTTCAGGCCAGTGAGCCGACGAACATCGTCTTCATCCGACTCATCCATTTCATCGTCTGCTGAGAAAAGGATCTAAATTTAAAAAAAAAAAAAAGACAGACAAATATTAAGACAAGTGCTGGCTAAGTGAGAGACAGCTCATGGAAACATTTTAAACAGGGTTTCCCATACATTCATTTATTTGTGGTGGCCTGCCACAATTAAATCATCGTACAAACAATGTATTAATTCGTGGAGCTGGACCATCATAGGAGTGCTATTGGAATATATGCTGTTTTCAATTAACATTTGGTCAGATCCTGAATTAGTGAGACTAATCTTGGGTGCCCACCTTGGAACTGTGCTCACTGTATGGATCTTCTGTGCTCCTGTATGAAGCATCCATGTTTTCACTGATATGGATGGAAACTGTTAGAGAAATCTCACTGTGGTTCTCTTATTTTCTAGTCAACATCAGCAAATGCTGGATTTCACTGTACTAAAAACCAAAAAAAAAAGATGTACGAGCCAGCCAGGAGTCGAACCTAGAATCTTCTGATCCGTAGTCAGACGCGTTATCCATTGCGCCACTGGCCCGCTGTGCATGCATGCAGATGGTGAAAAGAAAGCGTGCTTCAGCACAGCTCAGCCCATCCCCCATCACTCAGCACTCTGCTGAAAGCATGCTCTCTGAGGCCAGCTGCAGCGCACACACACAGGAAGTGAAGCAAACCATGAAGCTGGCTTTTGTCTGCTTTGCTTTGACCATTCAAATGTTAAAATGCATTGAAAAGCAGCTTAACATTTACTTTCATCATATAAAAACTAAGTAACTTGTGGCCCACTGACAAGAACTATTATTTGTAACAGAAAGAACATAGTGTTCCTCAAATGATTTTGCAAAGACCTGATTTCACAACATAAGTCGGTTAGCTGTTAGATTTTTTGTTGAAAATAAAAATGCATTTAGACTTTACCAATCTGATACTGAATTTCATTAGTTTTTTCATGACTAAATGCATAAGGAAGTAGGTGAAAATGGCTTAAAGTCCACCTTGTTCTTGTGTCCCCTTTGGAACGGGGAGTCACATTACTCGTGTTTCTGCAACATCAGACAAAAATCAAATTCAATGAGGTTTGACCTAAAAGCTGAATGTGCCCAAAATATAAGATGCCAAATCGACTTTATAAGGACAGACTGTAAAAACATGATCAAAGGTCATAATCTGGCCATGACTGTGGCAATTATTTGACAACTCCAAACACTTCCAAGTAAAATGATTTTGGATAAATCTGGCCATGGACAGTGTTTACCTGCCTGCTGCACAAACTTCAGATCAACATATTGATGCAAGTCATTTATATGGGTCGATGGATAGACACAAAGATGTCAAAAGTTAGTCACAAGCCAGCCAGGAGTTAAAGCTATGATCTTCGGATTTACAGTTAGATGCATTATCCATTGCAACACTGGCCCACCATGGAGTGCCACCCTCAGAAAACACAGATCAGCAGGCAAAAATCCTAATGTGCATACCTGATTACTTCTTTTGACTTCTGTGTGACCTTAACGTCTCATTTCTGCTCCATTATCGGACCACAGGAAGAACAATATCACGTGTTTAACAGCACGATTAACGGCACATACAAGGGCAGTGAGCCACGTTTGGTTTATAAATCAACATCACTTCTAACAAATGAGGAGACAATTCATCACCAGCTATGCTGACTTTAACCAGCAGGCGATGACCAGTTCTTATTTCATCTGTATTGTTTAAAAACTTTGTTTGTTATCTTTTTGATATTAAATTTCATTTTACTATCGACCTGTAAATATTTTGCAAAATACTGCTAATACAAAAAGGCTCACCCTGCCAGTTCCCTGGTGGTATAGTGGCTAGGATTTGGCGCTCCACCGCCACAGCCCGAGTTTGATTCACTGTCAGGAAAGCTGACATTATGCCCTCACGGGTTTTAATGATGCATTACACATAAACTATATTACAGTGAGAAATCAGCTCCCTGTGCTACCTTTCTGGTCTCACAAAGAAACTAAAAAAGAGCTCCACTGCAATAACAACTGCACAGGATCTACAGTGGCACAGCGTGCTATGAGCAGCAGGGATCAGAGCCCATGCAACGATCAAGACAAATGAGCGACTGAAACCTGTTTATATGATAAAAGGTGTAACTTAATCTGCGTGATAATGTCCTTTCACCTTTGTCTGTTATTGCTGATTCACCTCAAATGCAAAGTATTTCTGGTATTTCAGGTGCTGGACTCATCAGTGAAAACTGCTGTCAAGCTCTTAATGACAGCTGTTAAAACACAATATCAGATATCACATAACACCCTTTTTCCACCAAATTAGCTCTGGTTCTTGAAAAGGCTCTTTTCAGGATTTTTGGAGCTAACTATTGAACCAGCTTGCTTTTCCACCAGTTTCGAGTGGAACTATTGTAATCAAGGACGTATCATCAATGGAGGGCGATGCACAATCCACAATGGAACAAAACAGAAGTAGGAAGATGGGGGATCACACTGACTACCAGCATGCTTTTGATTTGTTATTTCAAATAATTTTTATTTAAAAAAAACCCCAAAACAAGCGTGGGCCAACTATTGATGAGACCATGCTCTTTTTTCCCTGGACTTCTACATCCACACTTTTCAACATGCCCACTGATGTTCACTCTTCTCACTTCAAATCAACAAAAACTCAGCTGAAAACCAACTTTTCAGATTCCAGACCAGTTTGTTTGGCTGAAATGCTTCAAACTGTTAAAAAAATTAGGTGCACAAACTGAACCCTTGCTATGTTGGTAGTAAAGGGGCCACCACTAGAGGGAGTATGTGGTTCTTCAACAACAACTCAGTACACCCTCCCTGACAGCTGTCCCTGGTGGTCTAGTGGTTAGGATTCGGCGCTCTCACCGCCGCGGCCCGGGTTCGATTCCCGGTCAGGGAACACTATTATGTCAGGAAACAGCAACACTGTAGTTGTAGGCGATATAAGGACTGCATTACTTCATCCGAAAGGGATACCACTTTACAGTGAAACACCAAAGGTAAATATTCGTGAAAATGTGCTTCTACCAGACTATATGACTTAATACATGGTGGGTGAATGAATGGTTGGTTCTGTCTGGAGCAGTGCTCTCCGTTGGGCTCATCTGCTTTACAAGCTTATAAAGTAACTATGAACCATGATCTAGGCAAACATAACAGCTCTAGGATAAATTCCTCTTCACACTGAGGTCTGTAAAAAAATTAGTACCAAGTTTGCTCATAACAGGGTGCCAATCGAGATATTTTCAAATGAATTTTATTATAATATATTCACGAATTATATATTTGATTCAGCTGATTGCACAACTCCAACAACAAATGCCACTCACAGATTCCTGGTGGTCTAGTGGTTTTGTTTCGGCACTCTCATCGCTGCGGCCTGAGTTCGATTCCTAGTCAGGAACCATAGCTTTATGTCTTCAAGGTTTCACTGCTAGGTGTACTACAGTCTATAGAGAGACTGAAAAGTCAGCAGCCTCCTTTGTCCTAGTTTTGTGGTCTCATGGAGAACGCCGTAACAGCTCTAAGATGAGTTCCTCTTCTGACTGAAGGTGTGCAGACTAAGTACCAAATAAAATTGACAAATAGGTTTGTCCATAACAGGGTGCCATACTGAGCCAACAGTTACTTATGGGTTTAACAACAGTATTTTTTTGGGACTGTTAAACAGCTACTGTTGTGTTAGCTTGGTCATCCAGGCAAATGTTGAACTGACCAGTCGCCAGCAGAACGGCTCTGGAGAATGTCCTTCATCACTGAGTCGGCATCAACAGAAAGTGCTGAGTAAGACACATTTTCATACCATGTCTGACCACGCCTCTGTCTCCTTCAGTGGTCAACTCTGAACTTGCTGCTGCTCAACTGTAAATGTAATAAAACTGTTTCTCTAGCTTCCTGGACAGGAAGCTGGACAGGAAGCTGCTGCTGGCGTTCTACCGCTCGTCCATCGAGAGCCTGCTGACTTACTGCATCACCACCTGGCACGGGAGCTGCACTGAGGCAGACAGGGAGAGGCTACGGAGGACAGTCAGAACAGCCCAGAAGATCATTGGCTGCCCTCTCCCCTCCCTGGAGGACATATACACCACCCGGTGCCTCAGCAGAGCACATAACATGATCAAGGACAGCTCACACCCTGGCGCTCAGCTGTTTGACCTGTTGCCCTCAGGCAGGCGCTACAGGTGCATCAAGGCAAGGACAAACAGACTGAGAAACAGTTTCTTTCCGAGAGCCGTCACCACCGTGAACTCTCACAAATAACCACCTCGGACATCACAACAGACAATAGACAATGTACATCACATCCCTACCTCAATCCACCCGGTGCACACCCTAATTATCTACCTATGTGCAATATATTTCCTGTGCAATATATTTCTATCTGTGCAATATACTTCACATACTGTGCAATATGTCGTGCAATACACGAGTCGCTCTACTTATATTATTTAACTTATACCTCCACACCCATGTACATAGCTGTATATAAGTCTATTTTTATTTTTATTTCTATTTTTTTTTATTCTTATTCCTATTGCTATTTTTTTTTTTTTTTTACCTATTTTGTACTTAATTCTGTAAAAAGCTTTTGTACTTTTGCACTGAAGGAATGGAGAAGCTCTCCAATCTCATTATACACTGTATAATGACAATAAAGAGCATTCTGATTCTGATTCTGTTATTTTCTTATCCTAGGTGTGCCCTGCAGATGTGTTCCTACAGTGAGACTTACTTCTGACTCGGAGTCATCATGGGACAGAGCTCGTCTGTAGCGCACCTTGCTGTTCCCCCGTGAGTCCTCCTCTCTCTCCTCCAGCTTTGCTTTTGTCCTGTGCTTCTTCATTAGAAAATTATCTACCACCCAGAACATGAGGGCCTAAAGGACACAGAGAAAATACTGCGGTGAATAATATTTCCCCATGGATTTATACACCAAAGTTCAGAGATTTTTATTTTACATTCATACACACACAAGAGAATGGCCATGGTGTAAACAAACGGGAATGATGAAGACTGACACTACAGTAGTGGTGTGTAGCAGGAGCTGTAAAATCAGGGTGCAAAGATAAACAGTCACAGCAGACTTACGTTAATGAAGAACGGAACGATGAGCATGACGATGGCCAGTTCCAGGTCAGGATTCTCTATAGGGTTGAGGAGAGCCAGCTGCGACACGCAGACATATACAACACACACACAAGCACAGACATAAGCATATACACAGCAACACAGACAGCACACCTAACCTTAGACTACAAGGTTAAAAGCTCAGTAAGGGCAAGGATAAATAGGGTTGTCCACTGGAGCAAACACCACAACTTAAAATCTGCCAGACACCAAACATCATGATAAAGAGTACAAATGTAAACCAGGGGTGTGTCTAGGAAGTGGCCCGGGCCAGCCCTGAAATCTGATTGGCCACCCCAGGGTGCCACTCCATTATGACTGGCTATCTGTCCAGTCAGTTTGAACCGTTAGGTGCAATTCGGTCTTAAACCTAAGACGCAGTCACATGCCAGAGTAGTGTCTAGCCTGTCCAGTTTTATATATAAATAAATTGATACATCAGTTAAAAAGTTTGCTCACACATGCTTATTTATTTAAACTTTTTGACACTTTAATTTTGTTGGCACTTTGAACTATTTACATTTGGAGGAACAATTTCTTTAATAAAGTATGACAAATGTATTTTAAATTTGTGTGGTGTTGTGTTGTGATTGGTAGGTCTATTTACCTTTTGAACTAAACTACAGGAATGTGAGACACTGCAGTGTTAGTTATAATGGAAGTATGGGTAATGGAGACAAAAATAGTAAATTAAAGCTATGCCAATGAGTGTGCCCACCGCAACATAACAGCAATACTTCATGCCACTCCTGCATAAACCTCAGTGATGAAATACTGGACAAACTCAACAGCAATGTCTCTTTCCAGAAATCATGACCTGATTATTCAAGAAAATCAGCAGACCTTGTTGTGAGCAGTTTCATGCAGAAACTATTTTTTTTCTCTAACAAACAAATGCTTCAAAAACAGTCCTCTGTGCAGAAGATGGCAGATATTCCAGAGATTTTGAGCACAACAGTTGTCCCTCACGATCTAGGAGTTAATGCTCTCAACACCATGGCCTGGGTTTGATTCCTCATGAAGGAATATGTCTTTTTTTTTGTGTGGCCTTTATTTATTTATTCTAGGGATCTACTACCATGGTAGCTACACTGAAGACAAACTGGATAACCACATGTTTTATGTCCTACAGGATCCCAATATTGATGATGTGACTGATTGTTTTGATTACATCAAGTAATCTGAGCTTCTCTGTTCTTTGTTGTTGTAGCCGACGGGTCGTATGTGCATGTTAATGTGAGTTTGCGTATGTGTCTGCTACTGGTCAGCTAATCACTGTAACTCCACTTCAACTAATCCACCTGATGGGGTCAAAATCAGGTAAATAATGGCTGTGAAGAATACTGCAACATTTAAATACTGAAAATCCTAAATAACTAAATGAAAAACGGAATTATGACATTACTGAGCACTAAATGTCCCCTTCTATCTATTCAAATCAGTTCAACTCTTTTGTTTTCTGACCTTCTTCCACTGCGGGATGAGGAGGACCAGCATGATGAGGACTTTCTCAAACATCATGATGAGGATGTAGAGGATACACTGGCCCAACCACGCTGAGCACTGCACTGGTTCTCCTGCACACACGCACACGCACACGCACACGCACACGCACACGCACACACAGGAAAAGAGAGTCAGATGACCGTCAAAAAATCTGCTTAGGTTTGTGCACAGTTTATGTAGCACAGATCACTATCAGATTTCACCGCTTAAGTGATACAGAAACAGTTTCAGTGACAAAAGAAGGCGATGTTAAGAGTTGACGCTGCAGCACTGCAGTACTGAAGGCAGCTGCTGCCCTCCATTGGGCATTATAGGCATTTTAGGAATGTGCTGGAGCTCCCACTTTACCACTCACACACTCGGGGTGCATTTTATCACACTAACTGGTCTCCTCGTTTCCCTCACTTGCTCCAAGGGAGATACAAGCAGAGGAGGCGAGGAAAAGACGCAAGGACAGAGGAGTTGAAGCTGCCTGATGAAAAAACCTTGGTTCCACAGTATTTGTCTCAAGCGACGTCAGTTACTTATGACATATTGCACAACTGCATCACATGTCAAACCACTTGTACAAATGTCTACTGAACCACATAAGTAGAATATTTTCTGAACTTCATATCTTTTATAGATAAGTAGGAAAATATATTATGGGTATACAAACATCTTACATAGACAAGAAGCCTTAATTCATATTAATACATTAAAACAAACTACTGCTTGGTGTCATGCCACAACACTTTATGGTTAAATGATCTTTTATATTCTAAAGAGTAAACTTATTAGACATAAGGTGATGGCGCTTTTTATTACCTCTCACCATGTTACTGTATTATTGTATTATCTCTAGATCCCTATTCATGACACTCTAAGTAAGCGCTGCGAGAAAACTGTATGAATAAAGAACCATGTTATGGTCATGCCATTTGTGAAGAAAACTTTGCTTTCCTCGCATGCCTCCAAGGAAAACAGCGAACATATTGATTTATTGACTGGCTGATGAACATGATTACAAAGAGCAAAACTACATGAAAACATACTTTTACATACACTCACACAACTTGAGCAGTATATTACATGTCTCATTCATCCATCTGTATGATCAGTACATCCCAAACGTGCATTTCCACTACAACAACCTTAGTATTAGAGTCCAGCTTTGAAGAGATAAAAGATAAGATTAAATTACAGTTCAGTTTTAAACATAAAGCTTTTAGCAAAAAGTACTGAGCTTGCAGCTGAATAAATGAGACTTATGTTAGTGGATGTTTTAATATAGTTTTGCTGTTGTTTAACACGGACTCCCGTGACTTCCCTTTAACAAGAATTATACTTTTTTTCTTCATTCCACTGGATTGTGGATTATTTCAGAAAATTAACTCTGGGGCAAATAAACATGATACTTACACGTTTTGTTCGGCAATATAATCTTCACAAATGAACACCACTTTCAGTTTTTTTGAGGTGGAAACGCAGTCACCTGAAGTAAAAAGCTGTTGCTAGGCTAAAACAAACATTTTTTTTTATTTTTTAGGGTATTTTCCCTTCATTTATACAACAGTTGAAGAGAGACAGGAAAGATGGGGGAATGACATGCAGCAAAGGTCCACAGGCCGGACTCAAACCCGGGCCGCTGCAGAGGCCTCAGGCATACGGGGCACACACTCTGCCAGGTGAGCTAGAGGTCACCCCAACCAACCTTTTAAAGACACATAAAACCTTCAATATTTGCGAGGGGGTAGTTACTAACATTTTTTTATGTTGTAGAACAAAATGTGAAAGTCTCTTCAGTTTGTGTTTACCTCAGACAAAAACCCATTTTTAAAAAAATCATTGCCTTTGAGACGAGGGAACCAGAGGTGCTAAAATGCTAATTAATTTCTGGCTTTTAGGACTTATCCCTGTGGTTTTCTATAAGCTCCACCAGAGACCTCCTCTCTCCTTCAGGTGCATGTCCGGGTCACGGGAGGCGAGAATGCATTGGTTAACATGATGAAAAAGACCCGTTGTCCTCACCGTATTCTCCAAAACGCAGAGAGTCCCACTGCCTCCACTCCACAACAGCGCTGACAGCTCTCACCCCAGCATAGATCAGCAACATGCCCAGAGAAGCATCCAACAGGAAGTTAATGAGGTATCTGGGATAGACAGAGAAGTCAATGTAATTTGAATCTGTGGTTAGAACTTCCCAACTCAACACTTTATGTCTACTAATCTGATTTTAAAGGTTTATCAGAAATCTATCTGTAACCATTCGAGAATCTCTGACATGAACAGTGAAATAATTTACTCACAGTGAGCAAGGATCCTCCTCTGTGAGGTCTGACAAGTAGACATTAGCAAAGTGGATAAACAGCATGCCAATGGCCTGTTTTGAGGTGTCCAGGAACCTGCAGAGAGACAGGAGGGTTGATACACTTCCGAGGCACTCCAGCAGGACTCATTTGATGCCTTTGCAGAGAAATGAATTTAAGCTGGCTCAGCTGCCTTACCAGATCCTCCAGGGTCTCCTCTCATGTTTTGGCTCCCTGAAGCGTTTCACTGTGGAGGAAAAAGTGCACCACAAAGATAGTGGGTTTTTAATACATATTTCTCGTACAAACACAGAATCAATCAAACAGAATCTCTCTTGTTTTAATTCAACCGAGTTACAATCCTCCTCCTATAAACTGTCAAGGGTCCAATGAGCATTTGTTGGCTTTATAGAGGGTTATCCATTTAGTTCAACTAAAAATCTTGCCTAGTGCTGACATATTTATGATTTGGAAATGAGGGCTGACATCCCCTTTTGTGCAGTTAAACCAGCACACGCTCAGAAGTGAGACATCAGACAGTTTCTCATCGAGTCAACAGGAAACTGAATAGCAGCTATTTGAGTTAAAGTGCAACAGGCTGAGTGATACAAGCCACATCTATATGTGGATGACTTGCTAAATGCATAAAAGAGAACTGAGCAATATTTTGTTGGTCAAAGAGGAAGCAGAACTAGTGGCCCAGACCAGAACCTCAAGCATGACCTCATGTGACGTAGCAGCTGTGAGATCTGACACCAATATTTTCAGCTCACTGCAAAGTTAACAGGAATCAGAGGAATGCTCTTTAAAGGCAGCCAACGAGAGAAGTGGATCAGACTCTAAATACTTAAGTGTTTATTCATCAGAATTGTACATCTTATCTGACCAGGTTCAGAAACAGCGTAGCAATAAAGTGACTAACATTGAGCTGCTTGTCCAGAATCAAACTGAAATATTTTTTTGTGTTACAAAGACAACAAACTGCAGCAACTAGGCATATCTGTACCAGCTGTTAAAGGCCTTCAGAGGACCTAACTTCAATTAATCCCAGTGTGTAACTGAGTCTTAGGGGTTTTATCCAAGAAGGCTCATTGTTGAAAGCATGTAGGTCCACAAATAAAGCTCTTGCTTCTCTTCACAATAGTGGCTTGATTTCAATAGCTCCCCCACTACCATCTTCTTTTAACTCCTACATCACAGAACTGCACTATGGGCTAGGATCTTAGACACACTACAACATCACCGAGTAACTTTTCGGACATCAGACACAGAATTCATTTTTCTAAGCTGAGACACCTATGGTGGACTACCATAAATTCGACTGGTTAATTAAGACTTGGAGTCTTAATTAAGACTCCAAGTCTTAATTAGTTGTGTGAGAGTTTTAAGAGGATGTTTTGATATAGTTTTGCTGCTGTTAAACATGGTCCCCATGTATTTCAATTCATCAGTAATAATCGGCATTTTTGGAGTCTTAGTTCACGTTGAGGCATGGGAGATAAAATAAGTTTTTGGTTTTTCTTTAACAATTTAAAGATAACATGGGGTGAGTAATCGATATACAAATGTTAAAGTTATGGGTGACTTATTCTTTTAATTCATAAAGAACACATCAAACAATCTAACCTCTCAAAACCTGCAGTGAATACTGTAATTGTGCTGAGCCATTTACTCAGTACTTTGTGTGTTTCGATGCAGGCAGCTAACACTGTGAGCTGTGACCTCAGTTTATGCTCTGAGACCAAATACGTCTTCAGACTGAACACACCCTGCGTGCAGCTGGGTGTGATGTGGATGCAGGCGGAGGCCTCAGCCGACTCTCTGCTCAGAGAGCTGCTTCGAGAAAAAAAAAAGACGGGCTAAAATGCTGAACATTCTTCATAGCTGCGAGGCTGCTGGGACACAGAAACTGAGGCTGCTCTCATTAGGTCACACTGCTGTCAGTGCTGTGCCAGACACTGACTGAATGGAACCATAACTAAACCCTCAGCGTGATTTTATTTCTACACAAACATTTCACCAAGTTCAGCTGCCCAGCCATAACGTAAAGCCACCTTGGCCAGAGTTGAAAACAAATCTGTGCAGATGATTCACCACGAGAAATTGAACTAAATTAAGCTTAGTGGCCAGTACACAGCTGTGAAAATAACAGTTTGTACAATGTTAGCATGTTTTGGAAATGCACACATACCAGTTCTTACAAAACAGTGTCTACAAAGAGAAATGCTTCTGGCTCTTACTGTGAAGCTGCTGCAGGGTATATTGAGTTACAGCAGAAGTTATTCTGCATCTACAATGGGAATTTTTTTTGTTTGAAAATCAGTATAGTTCAAGTGAATTGAGGCTGCAAGCGTCTATCACAGTTTGAGTGAACCTCCAACACACATAATCACTGTTTACTTATTATATTGCTCTGCATTTTCTACTGTTTACTCATTATATTGCTCAGAGGTTGTTGTTTTTTGTGTGTTTTTACTGTTTACTTAATTTAATTGTTGGGTGTTTTTGCGGGACAATATATCCCATCTTCCCTGGAAACGCCTCGGGATCTCTCAAAAGGAGCTGGAAGCTGTTCCTGGGAGAGAGACGTTTGGAGTACTTTGCTCCGCCAACCCTGCCAACACATGACGTGTACTTACTATATTGCTTTTGTTTGTTTGTTTTAATTGATCTTCTTGTTTGTACTATCCCCTTTGCTGCTGTAATGATGCAAATTTCCCTGACATGAGACTATTAAAGTATTATCTTATCTTTTCACCTGCTATTGCTCCCTTGATGCCAAGACTTTTTTTTTTTTTTTTTTTTTACCAACTTTGACTGCCATCTGCAAAGCAAAACCCCTGTGGTGAAAACCAGAGCAGTTTCCTGTTGGGAATTCTCATGACTGGGTTTTTAACCTGGAAGAGTAGGATTGGGCAGTTTTGCAGGTGATCCTCTTCCTCTTTTTTTAACAGTTTAAAGGTGATCCTCTTACTATTAAACTCACTGTATGTAGTGCACAGCGCACACTGCTAGAATTCAGTCTCCACTCTCTACTGCTGTTACAGGCGGCAGAGCTGAACAATCCCATGACACCTAGAGTTAGAGGGATAAATTACAGGATTGTAAAGAGCCGGTGGCCAGCAACAGCAGAGAGAGACCGTGGGGAAATAACTGCAGGTATTTAAATCGACCAGTCCAGAGCTGGTGGTTGATGGAACAGTGAACTTACTGACTAGATTAATAGCAAGCTAACCAAGATGGTTTGGGTGAGTTCCATGTCGCTTCTGTCTTGTTTGAATGAAATGTTTTATGATGAGTTAACAAGGCAAATAGGCCTGAGAAGGTTGTATTTCTCAATTTAATAGGGACAATAGATGTAAGAATATGACGTTTTTATATATTTTGATGGTTTCTATTGTGTCTTTATCATGTTGAAAAGCTTAAGGTGAGCAGCAAACTTGTTGTCCGTGTGGTGGGGGCTACACCCCTGTATGAAGTATTACATACCGCCCAAGCCTATGCGACAGGCAGAACAGATATTATTGTGATGTAGGTCAAACATTTGCTAGAAGTAGGCAGCTTTTATTACAACCACAGACAATAACTGTCACCAGGTGTAGTCTTACGTTGAACTGCAGCCCCTGCAGTGTCTGTCTATCTTACTATTGTTTGCCTTCTCTTGTTATAGGCTCGGAAATGAGCCTCCTAGTTGAGATCAATATCGCATCTGATTAACCGAGTGAGGCCATTGGATAATTGCCTGGTCACATCAGCAGCTGGTGTCAGATATCTGACACACAGCAGAGCAGTGGTCATACTCACACATCAGCGTGCTGAAAGCCATCACTGCCAGAAGTCCTTGCAGGAAAATCCCAAACGAGTCCATCAAGGCGCCATTCTCGCACCCCCGGTTCTCAGAGCCTGGCGTCGGGCTGGCAGACACCGACGTGTTGGGGAAGGACACAGCGGACAGCTCTGCTGCTCCTGGACCTGCCAGCTGGGACACCATGTTGACGCCACTAACAGCAGCCATGGGACAGAGGAGCTCAACGAGACAAGTTGAAAAAGCCTCTCACACACAGACTCTGTGTGTTTCTCAGTCCCGCGGTTGTTGGTCAGCTAATCGATGTGTTAAGCCGGACAGTCTTCGGTGAAAGATGGTGGCATCCTCTCCCTCCCAAGCGCCCACTCATTCTCCTGCTTCACACATCCACGCAGCACTCATAGCTGTTTGGTCATGAAACAAGTAAAGTCGTCGCCCAAAAAGGTTAGCAGTAGTTGCAATGACGTACTAAGTAGAGGTGACTGAGGCGTTTACGCACTGCAAGTGCAACGTTAAAAATCAATAGCTAGTTTATGAGGTCCGGCAAACATTTCTTGGCTCAACCAATCTTCGCTGGAAAGCTGCGAGCTAACATTAGCTAAACCTGTGTCATGCAGCTCCTCAAACATTAAAAAACCCCGGTGTTACAACTTACTTCAAATGTGTCGCCCAGTGCAGGTCAACCAAAACTGACATTTGGCAGACAAACGTCCAGAGATAAAAAAAAAAAAAAAAAGGAGCTCCAGCGGCTGAGATGCTATCATTACCTACCTAGCTAACGCTAGCTCACAACTCTGTTCCGTTAAGCTAACGCTGGAACAGCGAACTTACATTTTCTCTCGTGCGTTGAAAACAGAGCGTGCATGGGTTCCTCGTGACATTAACGCCTCTGTACACAGCTCGTGTGTATACATAAAAAACTGAATATGAATAATTGCAGGTCACGGCTCGCGTTCATCCAGCTGCTTCCCTGCCCCAGCAGTGCCCACTCATGTTGACAGACGTAGTGTCACGTGACCTGCGTAGTCCCGAACTGCATGCTGGGATATGTATGACAAACACCAGGAGCCCTTTAAAATTTGTCGTTCACCGTTTTAATTGCAGTCTGACTTTTATAATCTTCAAATGTGAATTAAAAAGCGGTTCCATTGCTTTGAGCACGGCGGAAACTACAAGCAAATTAGTAAACAAACAACATACGGAAGGTTTATGCCACAACAAAGGAAGCACATTACAGTAAATCACACTACAAGACCTGGTAAAAAGAGGAAAAATGATTTACAAAAGCATTTTCAGAATAGCTTCTTACCCATTTATCACTGAGTTAACAGTTAAAAATAATAGATCATTGAAATATATGAAATGGCTCAAATAAATTGTTGCTGAATTAATTTAACCATACATCCCACATGAGAAAGTTTAGGTGTATTCTGTGCAAATATACTGTATATTTAGGGCATTTACACATTGCTTATGTAGAGAGTTAATTGCTCAATATCCGTTTTTCTCTCTCTCTAATCACCCTGTTGAACTAGAAGATATTTGATTATATACATTATATACAAACATGCACTGTCATATTTGCATACCACCATACAGTATATGGTTTTGCTTGTGCTTGCATTACTGAGTCCTTACATTGTAAACTGCTCTTACATACTGTAGAAGCTTGAACAAGAAAGCAATTTGATCTCTTGAGATGAAGACCCCTTTACATTTGCTTTTGAGCAGATTGTATCTTAATTCAGCTGGATAACATTTGTAAACGGTGTTAGTACAGTACAAACTTCTGGTGTTCACACTAAAATTAAATTACTGTCCTTCACTTGCAATGGCACACTATACATTTTTTTCTACTATCATCATATCTACTTTAATATAACCTCTGGTTTTCAAGAAACTTGCAAACCATATTGATTTTATGCAACTTGTTGTTTTATATTTATGCAAATACTTTTCTCTTTGCCAAATGAGCTCTTCACAAACATGTTAGTCTCTATAAAGTAGGGATGGGCATTTTAAGTGTGTCTGTTTTCAAGTACTTGCATTACATCATGATCAAGTACATGAGTACTCATAATAAAATAAAATAAAAAAATGTAGCGTATGTATAAGGGCTAAAATTACAGGTAGTGGTTAGGGTTAGACTACTTTTCTGCACTGTATAGACTGTAGAGAATAAAGTTTTATAATTGCACTACACATTCATTTCATTTATTTTTCAAAATACATCACTCTAATGCCTGGTCCCCATCATGTCTGTAAAAATAGCTTCAATGATGGCTGACTAAAACAGTTTGTGGCTGTGAAGATCTCTTATTTTTGCTATCTGGATGTGTGCAAATATCGATATAGCAGTTACACCACTGTGTCCCATCCAAAAACTTTTAATGTACAACAGGTTCAATTCACGTTTGTATTTATGATGTATATATGTTTTTTTTGACAAAGTAAATTAAAAAAATGCCATTTCTCTGTATGCTGAACAACATCCAACTCAAGTTTTCAAGTACACTTGCCCATCCCTACTAAGAAGCCTTAGGCAATGGCTCCAAAATACAGCTTGAAGATTTTGCATTTAGAAAACTTTGTGAAAAACAATATTTGTTTCTATGTGCTTCCATGTAAGTTGGCTGTCATATACTGTGTTTGGCCTTATCTGCACCAAACATGGTGAAATCTTTTAAACAAATTTAGATTTCAGTGTGAAATCACCAGAATACGAGGCAAGACCACCTAATTTCTGAGTCCAGCAGACCATATCAATTGTTGACTAGCAGATCCCAAATATTCTAGGGCTGAGTATGACAAGTACAAGCTGAGATTAAGTGGCATTCCTTTTTAGAAACAGCAGGAATTATAAATGGACACAACGGACAAATGAAGTTGTAGCAATGAGTGGTAATCCTCATAAAAAAAGAGGAAGTAAAAGAGGAGAATCCGAGACACTCTGAAGACACAAATTAGAACACAGAAATGTGGAAGTACGTCCTTGACGATGGCTTGCTTCTATCCCCCATTTTGCAAAATGTGCTGAAATTACTCAAGGTTTTTACACTTATTTGAGACATCAAAGTGTCTTGAATTCTTCTGTCTTTTAGTCCTCCCGTGTCTTTCTTCACCTGAACTGTTTTTGCCTTATGTAGCTCTTCTTCTTTGTTGTTTTTTCAATGATCAGAAAATGATGCTTCGTCCATCTCACGTCCGTGTTTTTTCTGACACAATGGGGAATATGCAGGAATAAAGGATGTCCACTGTTGAAAACGTTAAAATCGGAAAATACAGTGTTTTTTTTTTTTTTTTTAATTAATACACAGAACAGTATGTAGTCACGTCCATATTCATTCCCCGTCAGCTACGTAGCAAACTGCTGATAAAATGCCAGCTTGACCCTCTCAATGTGGTGGCACAGCTTGATGGCCGGTCCCAGCTTCAGGTCCATACACTCTTGCACTGTTGGGAGGTTCAGAAGCAGCAGTGCCTGTCCGTCTATCTCCTATAAAAACATACATCTATATTAGATGCAATTTCTTTTTTTTAAAGATTATATTTTGGGCTTTTTTGCCTTTATTTGGATAGGACAGCTTAAGCATGAAAGGGGGAGAGAGAGGGGATGACATTCAGCAAAGAACCGAGGCCGGGATTGAACCTGCAGCCGCTGCAGCGAGGACACAGCCTCTGTGAATGGGTCACCCACTCTACCAACTGAGCTACCGGGAACCCCTATTAGATGCAATTTCTAAAATTAGGTTTGGCTCGACTATCTATGGCTGGCAAAGTGATGTTTTACAATAGAAGTGTAAAATGCGCCTGTTGCAGTAAAGCAGACAGAGCTCTCATCCTGAATGGCCGTGAGTACTTCTTACCTGATCCAAGAAAATCCGTGCAAGAGGTGCACAGTCAGTGGTCCTGATGAAGCGCACCACATCAGTAACGCTCCACTCCAGTGGGCTGGTGTCCAAACACAACTTCTGAGGAGGCTCAATCTTTGAGCTCTATAAACACACAGTAATGGTGAGTCAGACAGAGACTCTAAGAGATCTCCCAGCTCAAGTGGAAAGACCCACAGTTTATGCTGAGGAGAATGGCTTTTAGACCTGAACATTTCATAAAAGAAACACTTTTTCAGTCTTGTTGATTTCTCCATAAGCTGTTTAGGTCATGGTGAGAGCATCATTCAAGATGTTATTTAGGTAGGCAGAAAAAGGCAGTAATATTTTATAGAAAAGACAGAGAGGTGGGACTGAGCGTGAAATTAATTTTGTATTAGCTGGAATATTTATTTTATACCTAGCGGTACATAATAGTACAGAGCTCCTATAGGGATATGGGGGAGAAAAAACATAGATATTTTTAAAAAAATAGATGGTGAAAAAAACATTTTGATGGTGGAAAAACAGTAAGTATTTCTAACCATCTATTTTTTTCCACCATCTATTTTTCTAACTCAATCTGTGTTGTTTTGAACTTATGAAGAAAACTTAGTTTTCTTGCATGCCTCTATTGTGAATGAATAGCAGCATAGAGCTGGATAAATGAGACTTTGATTATACTGCACGGGTTGTTTGAGAGTTTGTAAATGGATGTTTTGATATAGTTTTGCTTTTTTTTGAACGTGGCCCCCTATTCTATAATTCATCCAGAGTGGTTGGTATTTTTGGATTCTTCCTTCACAGTGAGGAAAAATAAGTTTTCCTTACAAGTTCAAGGTAACACAGGGTGAATAACTGATATCCGAATAGTTATTTTGTGGGTGAAGTATTCCTTTAAAGATAGTCTGGAAAGTAAACACTACTTAAAATGCATTTTAAAACTCTCGGGGAATTTCATTACCTTTGGTGAAGGAGGGTGGTTCTCATCATCAGAAAATGAGGGTGAGCGGGGTTTCCGGCGCCGGCGTGTGGGCCTGGGTGTTGCAGGCGGGGAAGGGGACGGCGTTGTGGGCTGAGACTTCCCCATCGATTGTTCAGAATCATCCTGGAGATCGTCCTGCAGCTCTGAGCCAGAGTCACTCAAGGAATCATCTTCATCCAGGTCTTCTTCCTCCCCACTGCCCTGTGAGCCAAAGACAAGGACAACAAACAGTCCATTAGCACAGATTCAAGTTTAGTGTGATGAAACTTATGCATCGTTGAATATAACGCTTAATCAAAAAAAATATGTGTTACCTGTGGAGACCCAGCAGGCGTGTTGTCCACTGAGGCAGAGGAGCGTCTTTTCTTGTGGACAAAGAGCTGCTTCCTCCTCTTCCTCCTCCTCCCTCTTCTCTTCACGCCACCCTCCAGGTTGGAGTGGCCCCCGGGTGGACGGCCAACTCGTTTACTCTTCTTCTTTCCATAGTAATAGGCTAGTGATAAGACAACAGACTTATTGTGAAATAGTGCATTTGACATGCCTGAAAATGTTTAATACATTATTGAGATAGATGGAAATAAATCAATCAAACAGATGAAGACTTGTGTATTTTAAATAAATGTATGCTTTGCACGAGGACAAAATAAATAATCTGTAAAAACATGTCTGTGGAGGATATGTCCTGTCTGGAGTGATATGAAAACAGAGACAAAAGAGAAAGTATAATCACTTGTGGGTTGCTTTCAAATTGCATCAGTTTCATAACCCCGACAGAGCAGCGCAGATTCAAATTAAACATATCAACAAATCTGTGATTCGATATAGTTCAGCAGAAGATGAAAGAGGCCAATTCTGACTCATATTTCCAGCAAACCATACATTCATTGCCTAGGAAGTTTTTTTTACAATTTCTAAATTGCAAATATAATCCCTCTGCATCACAGAAATTCTGTGTATTCATCAAGGGAGCATTTATGCACCTGCTGATCATTTCTATTCATGAGGAACACAAAGGAAAAGCATTATATGTTTCTTAAAAAGACAAAATTAATGAGCTTTGTGTTAAATTAGAGCAAGTCTGAATAATGTTTAAAATTAAGGTCAAAAAATGAAAAGCAAGTAGAGAGATTTCTAATACATTACAATCATAGCAATTAGAGGTTCGTCGTCTGCTTTGACAATAAAGCAGCCACCTCAGATCGTCTGATTAATAATTTGAAGTCTCAATAATCAGCAGTCTCTGGTTCTGTAAACCACCTACTGTATTTGGTCTTGGTGAGGACAGAACAATTCTCCGAGCAGCGCTCCAGAACCATACGAGGTCCAAACAGGTTTGGGCAGCACTCTAGCTTGATACAGGTTTTCCTGCAGAAGTCTGCGACACGGTCTGCAGTTCGGACTATTTCCACAGTGGCCCGGTAACTCTTTCCCTTGTACCTGACATCGTAAGAAAAGCAAGATTGAACAGTTGATGAACTGTGATAAATTGTTCATACTTCCATTACAGTGGGTTAAAATTTTTTTTAGCTTCCTTATCGGGACAACATTCAAAACCTTTAATCTTGGACACATCCCTGATAGATTAAGTAAAAATGATACCTATCCCATAAAGATTTTTCTGGCAGCAAGTAAAAAGGCCATTACAGAATACTGGCTTCAGAAAAACTACCCTGCTGTTGGCCTTTCTCTCAACTTTGTTTAACACTTGCATGTCCTAGAACAGATGATCAGTTTTTCTCCCAAAGAATTGGGATGAAAAACAAGTGTGGAAACATGGTGTGTTGATTGAGCCAATGAGACACGACCTCATACTTATTCTTTTTTTTCTATTTGCTCTGCTCTTTATCTTTTATTTTTAATGGTTCTAAAGAAAAGGTATATAAAAGTTGGATAAAAAAAAAGAGTTACATTCTCAAAAACACAATTAACAATTGTATCTAACTCTTCTCTCTCACTAAAGCTCCTATTATGTTAATGTTTGATATAACAAGGTTGCTACAACCAGAAAGGCTTCTCTTTAAAGTAACCCAGAAGCTCTCAGCTAAATCATTGCTTTAATAAAGTATCAGGAGCTTGAGCTGGGCTCTGGTGTGCAGATATTTATTTCCACTTGTGCATTCAAGTACACGTTTAATCCAGCATGCGTCCTAAAATAGGCCAGCTGTGAACACTCCTGTTATTCCTGCAGGTTTTCTACAGAGTGGAGAATTTTGAGTTGAGGATTAAATGGTGCTTCCCCTCACTTGGCTTTGAGTGTCTCTCCATGGCCTTGCCAGCGGCTCTCCTGGTCCAGCTGCAGCTCCCTCAGCACACGGCTGGGCTTGTACGCCGAGTTTATCAGCAGAGTCAATACCTGGATACAAGACATGCAGAGGATTGAAACACTTGCAGGTTATCTGCAGGTTGTAGAGTTATGTCTTTTATACTTTAAACGGTAGTAGGTATAGTATTTTAATGTCAGACAGTTACCATTCATTTTGAGACACAACTTGTATGACTTTTGATTGTCAGTGGATTATCAGCCCAACTGACTTTTATGCTGTGTGCGATTTTGTGAGCTAGAGGACATCAGACATCTCCAACATGATTTAATTTCTTGTGATTAAATATTTAAATGAATTTTGAACAATTATAAGTATATAGCCATGCTAGCAGCTCTGTGGCAAACCAGTGCTTTGAGCTAAATGCTTACTACAGCATGCTAACACGCTCACAACGGCAATGCTAACATGCTAATGTTTGACAGATATAATTTGTGTCATGTTCACTGTCTTAGTTTTGCGGGTTAGCATGCTAACATTTGGGAATTAGAACTAAACATTAAGTACAGTTGAGACAGATGAGATTTCCATTAGATCTGCAGCTATGAACCAAAGAATTGGAAAAATTAAAATTTTGACTTCACACTATATTTGACTAAGGGTTCCTTGAAGCTCACAATTCATCCTCTATGAGCAATGAATGTCTATATCAAACGTCATGACAATCAGCTCAATAGCGTCAGACCCAACAGCTGGCAATGCCATCTATGGTGTCACACCCCTAGCATGAAAAAAAACCCAAAGGTGAACATATCACAAAGAAACCACCCTGTTTATATTAAAAGGGACAGTTCACCCCAAAAATCCAACACAGCCTACATATTTTTCCTCACCTGTATTGCTATTTCTACTATCTGCTGCTAGCTCACCTCGCACCGCTGAGATAGCTAATGTGACAGCTCAGCCGAGGAGGACGTCATTAATGTTTTCATCTCGGTTGTCATGAGCACAAGCCTCTCATCTGTGAGTAGATGCACGCTTTCTTCTGTGCGGTGATATGGTTGTCAGGTGTACTTTGGCCATCTACTTCCATTATATTCGAGAGAAGTACAACATCTCTACGGCCAATATTTTCAACACTGGTAACTCACACCAAAACAATCTCGACTGATAAATAGCACTACTGGTAAGATAAGAAATATGTATTTTTTTATATTGGGGTCCCTAAAAGGACTCAGAGACAGTACATTTTTGTGTTACTCATACAGTAAACAGCTGGACCAGCACCCCTCACCTCTTTGAGCACGAGAACGCAGTTTCCTGGCCCAATGAACTGAGGAAGTTCTGCAATGCGTCCCTTGTTCAGGTAAGGCCCTGAGAAACAGCGGTGGTTGAAGTAGATCTTGGGACAGCAGTATTTCCCATTCCCCTGCCCTGTGCATGGACATGAAATGAGATACAAATGATAAAACAACCACAGTCTACAGAGATAGTCTGTAGGACAATGTCACAGTTTGAAATCCCTCAATGGGACCTGAGACATGATACCACTCACCCGTCTCTGACTGGTTGGCCATCTGCTGTTTGACCGCGTCAGGTGATGATGACTTGGGTGGAGTTCGGCTGTCAAGTGAGGAAAACTGAGTCAGATGTTGAAAGGCAATAGCAACTGATTTCATTTAAACCAATAAACCAGTCGACACCCCCACCCTCGTCTTATACTCACTGTTTTTCAGGCTGCACGACAGCAATCTTCCTCTCTTTTTCAACTGAAAAACAACAATAGACTAATGTGTCCCCAGTTCCACTATTACATTATGCCACTACTTTGG